>NC_133899.1:57408276-57463276 GCF_964199755.1 Larus michahellis | reverse complement strand
AAACGCTATATACAATATCTTGGCTGTCACTTTAAGCTCAGGTTGTGCTTTTTATGAGCTGATTATGTTACCAGGACTATAGAATAAAAATGCTATAGGGGGGCCCAATAAACAAGTTTGTCAAGTCAGTTCACTCGCTTAGGATCTGTTTCTTTACTTACCTTTAACGCAAAACAGCGGAAGCCCGTTGCAGTGCTATGTGTTTTTTCTTAATGAAGTAAGTACCTATTCTATTCCTCTCTAATTACATGAAGTTGCGAATCTGGCACCTGTGATACAGGGTACTTATGGTGAAACTCAATAAAACGTATAAAACCACTCTCACCTACTCTAGAACGAGTGGGGAAAATCTGGACATGGCTTTTCCTATTTACGCATAGACTTTGTATTTGGCTTAACGTTTTGCATGGTTAGTTGAGTTAGTGTTTTCCCCCTTTTTCACCTGTTAATGAAAAAGAAATTTAATGCTACACGGGAAGAGTTTCCCAAAGGATTAATAACCTTTTCGAAAACCTTTAAAGTGAAGCAGCAGGCGAAATCACCATCAAGTTAAAGCCCTTGTTAGTGACAACAGTCATCACCACATGGAGAACAGTTTTATCCCATAACCTCATGGCAGGAAACCACAACTCCCTAGTATGCCGAGGAAATGCATATTACAAAGTGGAATGATTAACACGGCACCAGTTGTTGTGTAAAGAGTTACATATTCCGAGTGCTTTAATAGAAACGGAGAAAAGGTATTGTTACAAAAATCATATGTTTTACTGGGAACATATCTGGTGCATTCTTAAACAAAGGTAATAATCTTTTAATATTTTCTGGCAGTATGGTACCGTGCCGCATTAGTAGCATATTGTGAATAGTCAAAGCAAATGAATGGATACAATGAGTTTTACAGCTCGCCTTCCAGAAGTGAAAGCAATGCATACACCAAGGAGTTGTGGGTAGCAAGAAAATGAGATTGTCCTGCTGATTGGATGCAGACAAGCAATGAGTAATTCAAGAGCTCACAGTCAAACAAACTGCTTGTGGCACTACTACTTGTACCCAATTACCAATTCAGAGAGAAAATAAAAAGCAGTTTCAGTAGAGTCAGGGTGGGAAATCTCCAATTAGCACCAATTAGTGAAGTTGCTTCCTACAGTGGAATTCTGGGGACATAAGAAAAAAAAAATAATCTCCCAGAATGCCTGGTTGGAGCATTTATTTACCAGGTGATGGGACTCCTGAAGAATAACTTGATGAGGATTTGCGCCTGTGGGACTTGAATACAGATACTACTTGGAACTTGCCTGCTCGATTTGACTGGTCAATCATAGGCTGTACTATTCTTCTTCTGGCATTAATAAACCTGCAACAGAATACAAAGAATAGAAGTCCTTTCATCAGCTTGCTTCTCTGTTTTGAGAACACCTCTGCTTTAAAACTGACAGGATTTTAGCGTGGTGCGGCAACGTGTTTTTTCTTCGCCTTGCTTTTTTAAAAGAGTATAATTTCACTTTAAAGGATTTTCCTCTAAGTGCTCAGAAACTGTAACCGGTAACACGCTTATCTGACTAGCCAGCTTAAAGCTGGATTTGCCAGAAGGCTTTGAACAAGTAAATGCGCCCGAAAACTTGTGTTAAAAGACAATTGTTTCTTTAACTTCTTCGAGTGGCTCGGAACCTGGTTAAAGTTCACAGGCTGGGAGACTTTCCCCCCCCTTCCTTTCCATCCTCGGGTTCCAGCTCCCCTTGCAGCTGGCCATAAATGAGGACCAGGCTTTGCCACTCCGTGCTTTCACAAGGTACCGGTAGGTCAGCAAAGCCATCAATTAGGCTGTCTGAAGTTTTATCACCAGCGCGGCAGCAATAAGTGCCGGCCCAGAAAGACTTCTGCTCTTCTGCAGCTCCCGGGGTCGGAGCCCGCAGAGCCGGGGGTCGTCGGCAGGTCAGTGCCAGCTGGGGACGACCTCTGCGGCCGGGAGCGGGGACACCCGGCGCAAGGCCACCGCCCGCCCTACGCGCAGGCACCTTTCAACTCCTTAGAAACCCCCAGTCGCAGGTACATGTGGTTAATATTAGTCCCAAAATAGCCTTTTTTTTTTTTTTTATCTCAAACCGGGGCGGTTGCCGAGGCTTTTGAGCACTGGTAAAGGCAGTTAGTTGGCCGCAGAGCCTGGATTTAATTTTGCTGGTAATCCAAAAATAAGTGCTTGCATATTTCTTATTAGCTTAATGCGCAGCGATCCACATCGGCACAAGCTAAGCCAAATTAATTTCCCTAAAATAATTTTAAAACTTGCCTATTCACAGGGTTTCTTTCAAAACAGGGCAATTTTCTATCACTCAGGAGCCACGCTTGTTTTTGTCCCCCCTCTTTGTGTTTGAGAACACTCCGGAGCCTTCGCGCAGGTTTTGTGTGCTATTTCACAGCTCAGGCTTTCGGCTGGTGACCCTTAAGGAGTGCTAATGAAGTCGAATACTAGTGTTTAATCCTCTTCAGAAATACTAACATGCCCATCATCCAAACCAGCCTCCAATAATTGCCATTGGGCCCGATCCAACGCCTCGCGAAGTCTTTCAGTCAGTTAACTGAAAACTAAGTTCATCTGCTCATTTAGTAAATTGCTAGCCTTTATATAGCATCAACTCCGCAAGGCCTTTTGTCGCGCTTCCCTCCCTCCCTCCTTCCCTCCCTCCCGCCTCCCGGTTAAATTCCTCTGCAGATAATAAAAGACAGTGGCACACCTTCGATTGCATCTTCCGTAATCACAGTCGTGGAAATTTCATTAGACAGATGCATAAATGCTACAAGTAACACTAAAGGGCTCTTTTGCATCTCTCTGTTTACATCCGAAAGACATTCTTTATTCTTTAGGAAAAGTATAATTCAGTTGTCAGAAATGTCATCCTGCCTCAGAATTAGTCATGACTTCAGGTATTGAAATAAAAACTCAGACACAGTCGATGTAGTTGTTTATTCCCTTCTGACTGCGGCGCAGCGAAGGCATCTCCTACCCCAGCGCGGTGATTTCGAGGATGCTTCTGTCCTCAAAGACAAAGGTCCCCCGATAGGACTTAATTTGCTGAGCTACTTTCCAGCAACGTTACCGCGCTGACCAAATGGAGCCTGACCTGAACCTCCTCCATCCAGCACGCCTTTTATCAGCTAAAGTTAAGGCCAATAGAGATTAACAGGAAAGCCTGATAAGACTGTTTTCTCTTCTCCTATGAGCTTCTAATGGTGTATACAGATGGCAAGGTTTTAAAGAATGGAATGAACGCTTATTTAGGCCTGTAAAAAATCACAGACAACAGAAACATCCCCCCACACGCACACGCTTTCCGTCTTACTAACCCCTTTTCTTCAATCAGGCCACTCTTCAGGGAAACCAAATTGCTTTTTCGTTTCTTATTTAAACCCCGACCACTTTTATTATTTACATCTGGTGGTCCCCTTATTTATGTCCCTCTCCACTTCCCCGCACACACACCCCGGCTCACAAGGCTGCGAAGCATTATGGGCCTTGGCTCTCAGCAGGAGAACTCGACACTGTCTTCAAACAAATAATTAAGGGGAAGGTTAAAGGTTCACCCAGAGGTCATATCTTTGGATACTCCTCAGAAAGTTTACATTAGCAAGAAATGGGTGCCCTCTGAAGTGTTCTTTCAATGGGCTCGCACAACAAGGCAGAGCATTAAGAAAATTCTAAGTCTTCAAGGGTTTCAGGTGACAACTGCTTTACCTCCACCAGCAGCAGACTGGGGTACTCCACCCCAGTCTCACACATTTGACAGCCACCACAGAAGAAGCCTTTTGGGACGGGTGTTGAAAACCCAATCTTGCCCAGCCATTCTCTCCCCAAAGAGCTTGGCCTTATTTCGTTCCACTGATGTGAATAAAGCCAGCCTTTCACTGTGAACTCTACATACAGGCAATTCACTAGCAGTTTTGGAAATGAGAGTTAAAGCCCTAATAGTGAGTCCCCCAATCTTTGTCTCCCTGCAGAAAAAAAAAAAGAAATGATCACGTTTGTCCAGTAAATCTTGCAAAATATAGCACATGGGTTTGATTTCTGATTTTATTATTTCTCCATTTTTCTTTTGCACACGTGCAGAACCGCAGGTGCAAATGATGTCCTCTAGACCAGCAACACTTTGTCTGAAGAGAAGACGCACTGTCATATACTTAGAAAGATATAGGAGTGCAGAGGCTTTGGGCATCCAGATCATTTTGAAATTCCATTTCTACGGCTCCTCTGAAAAATCCTGTCTGTAAATGGCATCGGTTATACCCACCAGTGGGTATGTCTGAAAAATTACATGTGAAATTATTTATATTTGCAAAATCACAGGTGCAAAACAGATATAGCTTTCAGGTGAAGCTAAAAATCAGATCCTAGTTTCATTAGCAGTAGCTACATCACATAATGCATCAGCACAATTGGTAGACAAGGGCACAGAATGCAGTGTTTGTGGATTATTATTTATTCTTTATACTGCCCCATAAATATGCACAGTGCATAATAGAGACGTAGAAACCGTAGTCCCTGCCCTAACCTTTGCATTTTTTTTGGAGGGCTTTTTTTGAATCCCTCAGGGAGTCATCTCCAGGGCCAAAGTAAAGCAAAATACAGCCTTTTGCACAGCACTTGAGTTCGTGTATTGCAGAAACACTGTGATGTTATTTTGGCACAAATGTCTTAAAAAGGCATTAAGAGACAGGTGAAAAAAGAGAACACCAATGCCACTATTTCCAGCATTATTTGGAACCCTATAAAAGAAGAATTCACAGCTCTGCTCCTGACACTAATTGCCTGCCTTGTTCATACCCTTCACCCAGAGGCCAAAGATTGAATGGCCTGAAAAGATGAGTAAAATCTATCAACAAGACATGGATTTCTTTGTTACTCTTCTGTTAATAGTAATTCCTATTATTTGGATGATAGCAGCAGTGAGGGGACCCAGTGAAGCTCAGTCTTACTCCACCCCGTGCTGCACAAGCACACCGTCCAAGAGAACTCAGGGTCTGAACAGATTTCCAGGCAAAGCCTGGGGGAGAGGAGAAACGCCTTCTCCCTGTTTGCAAAGGGGAACGGAGACAGAAGGAGATTAAGTGACAAGGCCAAAGTCATACAAGAGATCTTTGGCAGAGCCACACACCCAACATAGATTTCCTCAGTCCTCTTTCAGCGCTCCTACAATCTGCTATCCATATGCTATCTTTCCTTTGTTCCCCCAGCTTAGCAGTCAGGCACACTGGCAGGGGACCGCAGAGAGAGCTCACATTGCCACTGTTTGTGCCTTACCTGCTGTGTAGATAAAGAGGGGTCATCAGCCTCCAGGGCTGCGAGGCGATACCTTCACAAACTCTACATTCATATGGTACCCGGCCCTCATTCCAGAATGATAAATGAGGTGTGTAATGTTGAGAAATACATGTCATTGACATAGTGCGTTTAATGAAAATCGCACTTCCAGCATTTTGCAAATGACAGATTACCGACCTCGCTTATTCAAACAATAGCCGTTTGAATCGAAAGAAGCTTTTTTTCCATCTTGTATTTTTCTGTAATTGCTACCTAAAGCAGCAACATATATTTCCTACAGCCAGAGCCTCTCTTTCTCGCACAAGTAGTTCCGGTAACTTTTGTGGGACAATTTATGAAAGCACAACGAACAAGATTTGGCTCAAAATGCACAACAATATGGACTTTCAAAAGAACACATTTCATTTTTATCTGCTTCTTTCAAAAAACAGCAGAGCACTAAAGGTATACTAGTGAATATGCAATGTAGTCTGGTGATTTGGTAGCCCTAGTCCTAATTGGTTCCTACCATTGCTAATTAGCATGACAATATAATCTAAATATATGCATTTAATTGCATCTCTTCAAATAGAGCCTTGGTTTTCTTTGTCCAAAATAAACATGTTTTCTGTATTATATAGGAAGTAGTCCTGTAATTAATCTTCTCTATGTATTTATCATATTTCATCTCAAGTCATATCAAATGATGTTAAACTCGCATTTACATAATACATTTTATTTTTATAATAAATAATGTTCAGATAAAATCACAAGAGATATTTCTGCAAAGTGCAAAAGAGTTACCAGCAAATAGAGAGATCTTAGTGTGCTTGCTCAAGTCTGGCACATTCAAAAATAATTTTGTTGTTGTTTCCACTCTCTTTCTTGTACATACTGTACGTGTATTTCAAAACAGTGACCACTCCATAACTGAATGTAGGTAAGATTAGCTCTTGATATGAACTGTTAGTGGCTGTACTGATTGGTAATCAGAATTAGAAACATCTCCAGCTTTACTCTACAGCTATCATGGAAAATCCACTTTAAGTACGTAGGGTCACAACAGGTCTTGCTTCAGGAGGATGAATTGCATGAAAGCTTAGGAAACTACAACTCATCCCTAACTTGGAGTCTAATCTGAACTCAAGTAGAGAGTGGTATTTAACTCCAGGCACTTGTCTATGCGTCTAATATCTTCTGTGAGATGAACTGGTGCAAAACTGTACCAGTCCCCCACAGCAGAATATGTTGCTCCTTCTGAGAGACTGAGGAACAACATGGAGCCACCAGGAACAACTCAAAACTTTTCAGTATCAATCTTCAATCTGGATTTCCACTTAAAATATCCATCCCAGAATATGTTAAAATATTGCATTTATTTAACAAACCAGCCACTGCATAAATAAGTTCTCAATTCTTTATGTGAAAAACAGAGAAATAAACAAATTTTTGAGATGAATTTACAATCAGTTCTCTAAAAGGATTAATGTCAAGGAAAGTTTTGCCTCAATTTAGATTTTAGCCCCAAAAGACTTGAAAAGAACAGAGATACTAAATGAACATTCTCACAGGTTTAGTGACAGAAATAATAAAAATAAAAATAACAACAATAGCACTAGTAATGTAGGGTTAAAATTGCTTATTTTCTGTCATCTGAATGTAAAGCCAATTTTCAAAACTTTTAGGTACCCAGAGGAACAGTCTAGCAAGATTTTTCAAAAACCTGACAATTCTAGATTAGAAGCTCAGCTCTTATTAAACCTAGGTAAATGGGAGCTGAGCTTGGTGAATAAATGAGGTTTAAGCACCTGCTTCAATGTTTTGCTGAGTAAGAGCCTAAGAATGCATTCTAAAAAATAATCCAAATGTTTTCACCTTGGATGGGAAAATAAATCCTTGCCTAAATGATATTTCAGTATTTGGACATGTCAGTGTTTAGCTCAAGAGTATATACTACACTGATCCCTTGTTGCCCAAGAATGCCCTAATTTGGAAGGAAAAATAACCAATGAAATATTACATCTAAGTCACAAAAAATGTTTTCATAAGTAACCTAGAAAATGACTTCTTTCCCAGGCTGAAAGAATCATTTCAGAAGTCTTGAGCAGATCAGAGCAGTCTGAAAGAATGCATTACAAAAGACTAATTTGCAGAAACACTTTTATCAACATACACCCCCCCACACCCCGCAGTTTTTGTCTGTCACCCAAACTTTTATCTGAGCAAGTAAAATCTAGTTATCTTAGTTTATTTAACTTCTCCCTCCGATATGCATTCTCAACTGACAGAATTAGGTTTAGGCGTCCTTCTGTACATGTGTGTACGAAAATAGTTGAAAAAGTCCTTGTTTACGCTTCACTGAATCTATGCCGCACCTGGTTACCAACTCTTATTTGCAGCATTCCTTATAGGAAATTAAAAAAGCTGAGTTAGTCACCTGGAAATGAGCCATCTAAACAAGGCTTCCCTAAGTCATGAATATTGAGAAATGGAGTCACTTACACGATTGGTTTTGAGAGGAAGAGGGAGGGACAGGCAGGTTCATTCCCTGACAAAACTTCACACAGCTTTTGGAATGAGAAGGGGGGTTATGGGCTGCTTAAACTGATTTTCTTGAGCTAATTTAGACATCTCGCATCTGTCAAAGGTGTGGTTCAGAGGACCTCAGTCAATATCCATGTTTGGTGGAGAGAAGGCTCCAGAAGATGACAGAGAGCAACTAAGCTGGGTGCCTGCGGCAGCCTGAGGCAGGCACTAACCGCCCCGAAGACCTCTGCCGCATCTTGTATGTTTATGTTGGAGTGCCTAAAAATACGTTATGCCACTCGGAGCTGCCAGTTGTTGGAAATCGTGAAATTTGCCCGTCCCATAACTGCGAGACTGTCCTAAAAAAGCAGTCATTTAAACAGCGCTTTTCTTGGTGTTTACTTTGCGCGTTTTTCAGTCGTTGCGCCACATTTTTAAACGGCTCTTCTCAGCCACAAAATCTAGAAACTTACTTGAAAAGATTTCTCACGTAAACATTGTCTCCTGGAGCCGGGACCTCGAGTTAACATGAAATAACTTGAGCCTTGTGATAAAATCATGAGAATTGGCAAGACGGGCATCTATTCACCTCAGAGAAAATCCGTCTCGTTAAACATGTAACTCTTGGTTACCAGATTACCTCTTGGGAGTGGGGTGGGGGGGGGAACGATTTGGCTCTGCCCAGGAAGGCCTGTCATGGGGAGCACCTGCATGGCAGGACAGACCCTGGGAAGCCACCCTGCCTTCACCCCCGCGGCAGGGGCTTGGGTGCAGGACCCTTTCCCTACAACGAAAGCAGGCATCCAGGAGGCCCCAGTCACAGTCAGGGCTCCCTGATGCTCCCTCACAAACATGGAGGCCCCACGGCCACCTGGCTCCCCTGCTGGCCTGCGCCCTGCTGCTCCCATGGCCGGGAGTGCCCAGCCTCGAGGCCGAAGGGAGGGCCCAGCCCCGAGGCCGAAGCCAGCCTGCGCTTGGGGTCGGTACCCAGGAACGCTGGCAACGGGAGGGCTGCCGGTCCCTGCTGCCAAACTGGGCTCGCCCCGGCTTTCAGGCTCCGGTGGCCCCCTGTGAGGCCTCCCGCTGTGCGGCGGGGCGCCATCAGGTGGGGCCAGAGCACCGCCGCCGGGCCGGGGCCGGGGGTGCCGCTGCCCCGGGGGCACGGCCGCCTCCTCGGCGCCCAGAGATCCAGGTATGGCCGTGCTCTGGTTTTACTGGGGGCAAAGGTGGGGATTGGGCTGCCCCGGCCGTGAGACCCGGCCATGGAGGAGGTACGTGTGTCTGTCAGCGCCCAGGTGGTGAGGAGCTGCGGGCCCACACCCACAGGTGCCACCGGGTGGGCAGAGGTTTCCTCACACGATCTCAAGAAACCTCAGCTTTAGGTGGAAAAGGATCATCCCTTATTCCCCCCCCCGGGTTTCTGGCTGGGAACAGGCGCCTTTCCGTGCACGCAGTCGTACCTGAAGCCAGGTAACGCACACCGGCCATGGCTGTTGCTCCTCCACGAGTGCCATCAGATTATTCATATACAGTTATTTATCACGCACTGTAAAAATGATCTTTTAAAGGTACTTGAAAGGAAGGGAGGAGACAAGCAGACATACTTCCTTAGCTATTCATATCTTACAGATAAAATGCAAAGTCAATAGACATAAGCTGTAGTATATAACCTCATCCTGTACTTGATTTATTGCAGATGGGAATCAACTAGAAACTGAATCACTTTGAAATTTTTACTACTGACATTAAAATTCCAGGTTTGTATACATACGTCTTATGGAGATGCTAAATACAATTTCAGTTAATTTGGCATGCACTTTGATTTGCTGGCACTTAGATATCCATGTTAAAGGTAGATAACAGATCTATAAAATCTTAAGTAACTCATGCATTTAAAGATGCGTTAATTTATCCTCTTAAACTCATAGGAGAAGATTTTCAAAACTAATGAGGGTCCAACAGTCTTGAAAACAAACAGCTTATCTAGTTTCTTACATAGGAGTTGAGGGGGCGCATTGTAGGTAACTTTTTTTTTTTAAAGTGTAGTTTTAGAGTAATATCACATTGAAGTATTTTACACATCTTTTTAACTGTTTCGTAATACATTTTTTAGCCAATTCTCAATTGACCCAAAAAGGAGAATTGTCAACAAATTTAACATCTGTTTAACTTCCCTGATCAAATTAGATTAAGACATTAATTCTCCTTCTTACTTTTCACTGGAAACTACCTAAGTAGCAACTTGCCAAAAATGCATAAAGGTGTTTAGCAATTATGTAGTAGGTATGTTTGAAGAGATCAAGGTGCACTCACATGTCCTGTGCTATGGATATCTCTGATTAGCTTGTCATCTACTCTGAAGAAGATGTAGCCCAACTCTCCTATACTATGTAACAGGCCAGCTGTTAGCTGTCTGTCAAGCACCTAAAGTGGACAAGTAGTCCAGGAGCAAAAATGTCACTCCTTTGATCTGGCAAGGAGCAGCTGCTGATTTATAGAGTAGGACTTTGTTCTTCCGTTCTATTTTACTTTCTTTCCTAAGGCAGAACCACAAAATCCAGCAGAAAAAAAAAAGTGCCGTTCTCTGCAACATCAACAAGCTCTGACAACTGCAACAGGGTTTTTCTTGGCCCTAACAAAGCTCTCAGGCATCTCCTTTGACGCTCACCTTTTTTTTTTTTTTTTTCCTTCTTCTTTTTGCAATGCGGTAGTTATTGTTTAATTCAGCTTCTGTAAATGGAATGGACTGTGGCCAGCAAGCCTGGGGCATAAACACACCTGTATGAAAGAAGCCTTATTGTAGCAACCATCTACAACCAACCTGCACATGCACTACCAGTTCGTGAGTTCAGAAGGAATGTTCCATTTTCCCTGACAGTAAATTTTGCCTTAAGATAACATTTTTTTTGTACCCACTGTCCTGTCTTGACCATGAAGCTTGTACACTTTTTCATTGTTATTAAAATCTGAAGGAAAAAAATATGTATTTTTCTACCTGTCAACCAACGGACCTCAGGAAATTGGATACGAAGAGCCCACTTTAAAAAAACCACAGCCAAAATATATTTATAGAAACACGCTGCTGAAAGTTTGAGAACTGCTGATCCTAAAGATGCTTGTTCTGTTTCAGAGACAGCGATGCAGTCGCAGCCACCTCCAGCTTACACTGTTACAGATTCTCCTCGAAAAAAGAATTTTGCAAAATGAGTACTCACTAGGAAATAGCATTTGATGCAACTAACCAGTCCACAGCCCTGCCAGCCCGGAGTCAATGCTCCGTTCAGTTCTTTTCGACTCAGAAGGTGCTGAGCAGATTCTGTGAGGTGATCAGTCACTACGCGGGCTGTTAAACTCCTGCCTCGCCCACTGGAATAGCAAGGGAGTTTTCCTTTATTTCCTTTCTGTTCTGTTTTCAAGTTTATTTGCTAAAAAAGGAAATCTACAGGCCACAAGAAAAAGCTGCAGTGTAACGCTGCTGAGCGAGAGAGGAGTGTCTTGTGTGTTTATGGGTAGAGAAGGGAACCACACAGCAAGCTGTGTATTTGACCCTGGTATGTGTCTACGCACATGCTATGTTCACACTTCTTTATACTCTAACTTTAAAAACGGACAAAAAGGATTACAAAAACAAAGATGGGAAGAGGTGAGGGTGGTGGGGGCGACATCATGACTACAAGATCTTTTGCATATATGTTAGCTTGTGGAAATAAATAAGAACTATTACAGCCAGGGCCCTAAGGGAGGCAGGAAAATGATGATGTACAGGATAGTATAAAATGATATATTAAAAACTGTGCTGTCAGTGGAACAATAGAATATTAAGCAAAAGTCCATAATAATTGGCAGATATTTAGCTGTAGACATCTTTCTCTGGTTGGTGGGTGCTAAAGTATACGTGAGAGGAAAGAGAACTAGTTAGGCAATTAGAAGTAATGGGCATAAATAATACACTATGTATAAATACATCCCCCCCTCTCCCATGCTATAGCTCTTATCCAGATTCACCTCATCACCTCTCAGTAAGTCATACCTACATGCTGGTATCTCTTGTGTTTTGCTCTTTACACATAAGATTCTGCTTATACTAATCTTTCTCTCTGTAGATGCAGAATCAGCTTCATTTTTTCCCTTTAATTATTCCAATACCAGTGGCAAGACTTTACCAAATCAGAGGGTCTAATGGCTTAGTGGCTAAAGATGTGTCAACACAACAGACACCAAGAGACTACAGCCTGTCATGTTGTGGAATACGTGCTCCACAGAGATGGAAGGTATTAGCAGCGTGCAACTGTGGGACCGCTATATTATTTAAGTGTGCTAAAATGAAGACATAATTCTACGGATCTTCCCAGTGTCATATTGGTGAAGCTTTTCCTGTATCTCATCCCAATTTTTGTTCTCTCTGTCCCACAAGCATCAGGGGGAAATGCTCTGAAAACGATTTTGAGAGTTTGCTAGTATATGTATGTGTTTCACATATCCTTATGTCTTAGTTACTATTAGCCAAACGGGTTTGGAATCATGTAATGGAAAAAATTAAAAAGCCTCTGTGGAGCCTTTTCCTCAGCCTGTCAGTCCATATCCCAGGCTCCCATACTTTCTGACCAGTGCTTCATCTCCCCCGGGGCTCAGCTCTTGCTCCCCAGCCTACCTTGCCGGTTCACCAGAGATAATTGCAAAGTACAGCCGGCAAGTCAGTGATAAAGCTTACCGGTGCTCTGCAGGGGTCCTGGATGGCCAGATATGCTATGATTGAGGACATATATGTGAATGTTACACCATGTCTTTTCTCTCTGCTGTTTTCATTCTTTTGAACAAGCTAAGGGCTGAAACCTTAGGTTTGTGCTTTCTGAAGCACTTGAAAGGTTTGGTTCCCCTGATTTCAGTACTCAGCTGGCTTATGGGCAGAGAGAACAGCACTGGAGGAGCCTGTGCTCAAGTGCACCGCATTTCAGTTGTTGTTGGCTTCCCCAGCTAAAGAGGGGGCTGTTAATGTATTTTTCTTTCTTGTAACCTGTCGTTAAAGGATGGGTAGCTGGAGGAGTCTCTCACTGCCACTTAAATATCTCATGTGAAAATTAAACCACACCACAAAAAGAAACTTGAAACTGAGCACATATTTCTTCAATGAAAACTGGCCAGTTCTGTAATGTGTTCCACTATCCCTTATTTTGCATACAATTGAGATATCTGTTATGAAATGAAAGCCAATCTATATAACCTATCTAATATTTATCTTTCTTTATGAGAGCAGTTTGGAAACTCTGTGTGTGATCTTACATAATTTTAATAACTGGTTGCTGATGGATTTCAATATTAACTCTGACTGCTCTGACTGGTAGGGTGTTGAGGCTTAATTTTCAGGAGAATTTCACTAATTGTTCCTGCACTGCGTAGGGGTGAAGGCATCTAAAAATATGTGTATAAACCTGCATTTGAGCCCACAAAACTGGTAATTGCAGGGCTGTATCCAGCAATGCTGATCACTTTAGCCTGGTCTAGTAAAGCACTCAGACGTATAAGGAAAATTTTCAAAACGATCAAGCCCTATTATCAAAATCATCATAGGCCCTGTAAAGGCAATCCTAGTGCTCAGTGAAATTCCGAGTTAGAAGGCAGTATTAGCAAAGGGATGTTGACACTATTGCCTAAATTGTAGGTGCTCTGCTTCCAGGGAAATTCCTGTCTCTGGTTAGATGTTCCAGGAATCACCAGAAGGTGGACTTAGATACCTAACTACATTTTTTTTGTAAAAAAAAAAAATAAAAAAGCCCTCATATAACATTGAAACTACCTAAATTCTTTAGGCATGTAGATTTGTACTTTTTAATACCCCATCCCATCATAATTTTTACTGCTGTGTATGTGCGTATCCCAACAGTGAGGTACTTTCTGCCATAACCATGCTCTATCTCTGAGTTAGAGGAAGACACTTATGTCCAGTCAGGATTCCTATGGATCCTTTTAGTGAGACAGACATCTTAGGACAGGTCTGTTCTTTCTTATAACAACAGAGATAAAGATCTCTTTTCTTTATAACTGACACCATAATTATTTGACTATTTGTCTGGAAAGAAGGAGATCAAGTTTTGCCTCACTATCCTGCTTGATTTGGAACAAAGACTTGAGCATAGGTCCGTCACATCCTAGAAGAATATCTGAATCACCCAGGTATTCAGTACAGTGAACAAAGCCCTTTCAGTTCTCATTCTGAAGATGTTCCACCCAAAGTAATTATACAGTCATAATTAACCAGCATTTAACTCTCACACGTCTGAAGTTGGATCCCTAACCAAGAGGCTGTACAGTCAAGCCCTTGTTCTGACTTAATTTTGTTCTACTGACTAGTCGTTACATACACAAGAGAACTGGCAGTCAGGAGAACAAGAAAGGCATGATAGTGAAGAAGAGTAAAGATGGAAAATTATGTTCAATAGCCCATTGATTGGGAAACTCAACTCACTTGGAACAGTTAAGACAGATTTAAATCAAGACGAAGAGAAGACCTGCAAACACATATCCTATTTAACAAGTGAATTTTCTAACCAATGAGCCATTGAGTATAGCACTCCCTGTACCATTTGCCTCTTTTGTGTAAAGCTTGGTATGGCTGATGTATGACAAGAACTTTGGCTGGATTTGACCCCTGTGGAGATACACTGAGGCAAGGCTGATTTTGTGTGGAAAGTTGTGTGTCTCTCTGGAACACGTTACTGTTTATTGATCACTATATATGTGTTTGTGTTCTTACTCCTCTGTCCTGGAGGTCCTTTCTATATAAAATAGCCATGGACAGGGCAATATCTCACTTTTCAGTACTGCTGTGGTTACACTTCCAAGTTTCTCAGTTATATCCCATTCTAAGCAGTTTTGTACATGCTCACCAGTGGAAACAAGTATATGTGGAACAAAAGATTTTAGGCATCTCGGGACTGGGCAGCAGCTAAGTGATGGTGCTAGAAAATTCAGGGATGGCTAAAGATCAAGATTAGTTTAAATTAAAGTTTGCAGGGTTTCTGCTTGACACTCACATGCAACTCAGATCATATGCATATCTAACATATATTCATGAGGAAATATTTTGTAAAATACGCTACACAGATCTTTTATTGTGGCTTCATTGGTTTATAAGCCAGTATTATAATAATACTTTCATAAGAAGTTCAAGCAAAGTTTTAGAACATCTTTAACCAACCTTTGAAAGAAACACAAAATTTAAGGTCAATAGGAACATTATGTAACACAAAAAAAGCCTTTGAAAAAAAGAAAAAAATGCCCCAAATTCACAGGCAGTGTCTTCAAGCAAAGTAGTTCAGCATTGTGCTTGTGTGCATAAGGATTTAAAAATAAATTTAAGAAGAAATTAACCATAAATAGAATAAACCTCTTTTTTTTTAATTTTAATTCTGTGTCCAAAACTGAAGAAAACTTGGGAAGATAAATCAGTAGTTAGAAGAGGGAAAGCTGTTCTTTGTTTTTCACTTTGAATTATTAAAATTATCAATGGCATGTGTACATTCCTAGGAATAATACAATTTGATAGTGAAAATCCTGTAATATTTAACTATTTTAGAAATCAAATATGCCTTTATGCATCTAAACTTGTAAACTTGCATCTATGTAAAACAGAATAATAAAAGCAACAAATGCAGACAACCATTCAGATGAACTAGTGAAGGAGAGTTAGTTTCCATTTCCTTTTCTTGATTCTTCCCCAGTTGTTATATTCAGTCTTTCCAATGTGACTATATTATCATCCACAAAATTTTTAGCATCATCGTAATCATAAAAGATACACTTTATATCTTTATAAATCACCTGAGGCTTAGCAGACCCTAGTAATGCCACGTCTGCTTTAATCCTAGTAAATTCTAGCCTAAGACAGCATAGCCTGTGGTGTCTCACCTGAGTTCTTGCAGACATTTCAGGAAATGCATTAGCTCTGTGAATCAGTAAAATAAATACAAACAAATATAGTGGTCAATAGCCAAAGAAAAATTTAGCACTCTAAATGGGTTTTGACAGAAGCCTGAGTTGAAAAATCCAGCTGTATTTTACGTATGTCCCTTAACCACCAATCAATTCTGCTGAGACGAGTGGTCCAATTAGCTGCGTAATTTTTGATGCCTGATACATGTGTTCACAGTCAAATAAAATCATGTATCTAGAGGACTGTTGTTCCTTTAGTCCGAGAAACTAGGGTCTACAAAAGAAGAAATATGAAAACATCATAATATCAAATTCCACTTCCTAATTTGAAACAGAAATCTCACGGTTCCAATAACCTCATTGCTAGGACAAGATGTGCAGCAAAGATGGGTGCCTACACTTCCTTTTCAGGTGTACTAAATACAGGTAACAAATTGGTAAATGAAAATTTTTGTGGGCATGTTTTGCATCCAGGCTGAAAGACCCATTTCACCCCTTTGCCACATTTATCCCAAGTGCTACCTAGATCATGCTCTGGCCTTCCAATATAGCACAGTTCTATAATAACTGTTTAAGCATGCCATACAGTATTAATCTTCCTCATGAACTCAGTCCCAAACCAGTTTCCATGGAGAGAAATTAAGAAGTATGTACAGGCAAAGGAGAAAATATATGGCTAGCCAATGATACAGAAAGGCTCTTTAGATACAGAAGGGCTCTTTAGATGGGAGCTATGGTAGATAGGAAGGATTTGTCAACTGAGATTGCAGAACTGAGGGGAGGGCAGCATTAGACAGAGAGTAGAGAGGAGAATATGAAAAAAAAAGAGACATCTATGTGGAAGTAGGCTTTGACATTGTTTTAAAAAAGACAATTTTGAAGTGGATCCAGAAAAGGACAGTGGAAAGCTGCTGAAGTGCCGAAAGTAGGAGGTGATTTTGGTGTGTGTGTGAGAAGGAAGCATCAGCATTTGGCACATTACAGGGGGGATGAAGAACTGGGACTTAGAGTCCTGAGGGAAGGGAACTACAACAGTCAAGGTGAGAAAAGATGAAGGCAGAAGCAGAAGAGACATACCGTTGAAGTGGAAATAGGAAGAGAGGAAGACACTGGAGATGTGAGAGAAAGAGCAACACTAGGAAATGCATGTGGAATTTGGGCAGTGGGAATAAATGTGTTAGGAGTCCTAGAGGAATATAGAGAAGTAAGACTTGTATTTAAGAATGTCTGAGAGAGTAATGTTGCTCTGGGTTCACTGTCAGTTTTGTTCTCCAGGTTATAAACCCATCTATATTGAACGATACTATCTAAAACACAAACTTCTTTTGAGCAATGCTGTGTTTAATGTAATAGTTTGTTAGCCAAGCAATCTCTGCAGGAGCTGCAGCTGTGGCTTGTTCCATCTCTTCAGTAATTTTGACTCTCTTATAGTTATTAGTGTGAAGATTTTCACAGTATTTTAAAATCATAAAATCATACTTTCCTCCCAGTTCTTGAGTTCTCTTTTGTTCAAATGGACTATGCATCCTTTAACATCTAAATAATTTGCCCTGAGGATCATGACAACATAGCTACACTTCAGAACAGAAGATGTGAATATGGTTTTATAAAGCTCTTCAATGTTTATTTAAAAAAAAAAGAAAAAAAAAAAAGTAGCTTTGAACAGTTTATGATTATCTATAATCAGTATCTTTCCCCATAATATAGTCCAAAGATCCAAGACCTGAAATAGCATGTCTGTGTGAGAGGGCTGCCGCTACTTCTCATGAGTTGTTTAATCGTCGCTGTTGTTTATTGTGTGCGGAGCACCAAGTAGGCTTTTACTTAAGACTGCTTTAAACAGTGCCTGCCTGCCCTATGACTTTCCGAAAGACCCCAGGATGAGGTTAGCACGATAAAGAGCTTGATTTCTCTAAGCAAGAGTCTTTCAGACTGACAGCCCCCATTCATTTACTGGAGACTAAAGAAAAATATGAAAAAAGAAGAAAAAAAAAAGACTCAACTGTTGGACTTACTGACTCCTGAAAGGGCAGCTACACTATCATTACCACCAAGTGCATACAACCTGATCTTGATGTTGGCCTACTTAAAATTACTATTTCCTATGAAGGGTTGGCAAAGCAATTTGTAAAATGATGGGGTAAAAGTAAGAGAAGCCCCATTAAAAGCTTTTTCTTTCCTTTAAACGAGAGCGAACAGAGTAGGACTCTTCGAGTTTGACCGACTTATTACCTTTGTACATTTGTCTTTATTAACATCTATTAACTGATTAGATTTCCCTTAGAAGTAATTGTGCATTGTTAGATAATTGTATCATTGTGGCTTCTTATTGTGGAAAGGTATTACATCCAAATACTTAAGATAATAAAACCAGATGGGTGTATCTGTCTGTCCATCTATCTGTCCACTCAAAAAGCCTTTGGGCATTTTTAGAGAATTTAGAGCAGCAGTGCAAGTCATAAACAAAAGGGGCATTTTTAAGAAGGAAAATACACTTAATTAAATAGATTTCAAAACTATTTTACTGTCAACATCCACAATATCCATGGCACAGTGATGTTGTGTAAGCGTTCCTATGGAATACTAGTTCTCAGAACCGTAATGAGTTGCTATTAGAAAAGGCAGGGGCATATTATTAGTATCCCCACAGAGTTATCTTCTAAATTATTTATACTTGCAACACTTTCACGTAATGGCAGTTTTAAACTCAAGCAAACAAAGCAAACCACAGAATAAAGGGAGGGGAAGAGAATTGTACAGAAACCCTTTCTGAATTCATGTAGTTAGAAAGGCGAGTCAAACAAACTGATCACATTTTGTTTCCTACTCAAATCCTCATGAGGTTTGCAATAGACAGCATCAAAGCTTTTTGGGGTTGTGTCACCTCGATAAAGGATTGAATGGCACTCTGTCTGTTTTATCTCTCACATCTAAAATGTAAAGGAATGCAACTTTATTTGTCTGGTGCAAGTTTGCTGATTGTTTTTGAAATTCCACAGCAGACCCTCCGCAAAAAGCCTAGCTATCAGAAGGGTGCAAGTAACACCAGAGCCTTGTGTTACTCCTATGTTCATCCCCTAGGCTACGGTACTACGTGTGCACAGGAATTGGGGGGACAGCGGGGAAGATTGTCGTTCTTACACAAACTTAGCATCGTGAATTACTGATTCTGCTTTCCACACTTGCTTTACTAATAAACAGTGTAATGATTAACAATTAGGGCTCAACACTTCATAGAAAAATTGAGATGGGATACCTTTTTTTAAAAAAAAAAAGAAACTTCAGCCAGTTTCAAGTCTGCTCAGTACAGAAAGGGTTTGGGTAAAATTGAAGAGAAAATAGCTCAGACCAAAGCTTTAACAGTCTCCTTCTGGTCTTAAACTGTTTACATTTATGAACATATAAAGATCATACTGTTCACTTTCCACTAACCAATCTATGAAGTTTTGTCTTAACCATCAAAACAAATTCTAGCTGAAATCACCGTCTTATTAACTTAATGAGCAGCTAACTGCGGTTACTTTAAAAACAAATTCTACCCCACAAAAAGGAAGAAAAAACACACAACATGCCTTTTTCCCCCTGTAAAATGAGTCTGTAGCTAAATATTCTCAGCTTTTTGTCAGTCACAATACAAACAGGTTTTAAAAGTATCCAGTTATTCTGAGTGCCTCTTTTTCTGAGCATTTGGATTAAGGTACCCATAATAAACACACAATGAAAATGCTGGCCTTCTTTTAAGCAAAACGACCTTTACATGTACTAAAAACCTTATTTGCTTTGTGCTACTTCAGTTGCACACCAGCACCCTCATTGATTACCATGGAGTTACATTAGTTTAAAATTAGAGTAACTGCGTAGTGGATCAGGTCCTATAGTCAGACATATGTTTTCCACTAGATAATGGCTACTTATATATTTATGAATTTTAAAATGCTTTTCAATTCAACTATCATTGTTACTATGTGCAGGAAGTAAAGAAGTAAATTGCAACCAAGCTTTCAGGGGTTTATTCCCTCATGAAGCACTTGTATTGCTAGTGTCAGGGGAGGGCAACTGTATAGTGCCCTCTACATAATAAATGACACTGTTGAATATTCTTAATGTCTCTCTGTGCATGTGGTTTTAGGGACAGAGCTATTATCTGTTGGGTTTTACATTCCTAGATACTTTGCCAGCATTTCTTTAACCCTGCTTCATGGAAAGTTTCGTGGAGGTTTAAAATAATTGGTACTCAGATCTATTCTGTCCTGATCACCCATAGAAACGGGGCGATAAACAGCTTTCAGGCAAATGCGTAACGCCAGTGTCAATTGGAGTTATGTGCAGAGACTCAGAGCAGAAATGGTATATAGCGCTCTGTTCCTGAACATGACAGTCATAATAAACCTTAACCTCCACATTCCCTGCTTTCCTCAACCACAGCTAAAAATGCTACACACATTTATACCGTCTAATGAACCAGACATTAAAAGGAAACCACAGATCTATACCAATAGATTATCAGGAGGAGAAGTGTGAAGTGCATACTTGCTCATTGTAGTATCGTGGTAGTTACAAAGAGGAAAGACCTAATACATCAACATCATCCTTCAGCAAGAGTAGGGGATAATCTACCAATGGAGGTCCCACCAGCTACTAAAATAACAGCTTGTAAACCGGATAGTGCAAACATACAATGCAAAATCCTAGGGGACAGAAACTCAGACTCACTGTGCTGAACCTGGAAAGAGAGTGATGGATGCTTATTTTACTCTTCTTTGGTGGCAATACAAAGGGAGGACAGACTATGGATTGAAGTAAGGGTTTGGGTTCGAGTGAATTATGTCTGGTTTCTGAGTCTGTCACATATTCTCTTTATTAACATGTATAAACCAATTAATTGCACATGATGACTCTGATTATGAAAAGAATCGAGAGGGTATAAGACTTGCTCTTTCAGAAACAAGTAAGTAAGAAAGAGTAGGAGTGAGTGGAGTTTCGAATTGACTCCTTTTCCACCCACACCTCCTTCAAGCCAGGGAAACAACCAGCACTGAAATGATAGCAACCTATAGCAGATAGTGGTCAGTAATGAATACATATCACCGTAATGAGCAAAGGCAAAGTAGGAAACTCTGCTTTTGCTATGCCTCAGAGACATATTCCATGCTATTCCTACAGTTTTACTAATAATCAAGCCCTTAGTCTACTTGACTCTGGGTTTCCTATCGGTTAATGATATTAATAATTATTTTTTCCCCATCTCACCTCTCATTTTCCTTATGTTGTCATGATATATTTGCTGTTGTTTTTGAGACAACTTGACAATGAAGGCCACAAAAATATCCAGATACTAATATATCTGTGCCTCTACACTGCACAGGGTTTACCTTCCGCTGATTGAAATTCTGATGATGGCTGAGGGTCTGATTGCGCTAGCTACAATTACTAGAGTCTGGTTTACAATTTGTTCTGCAACTGTTATTCACATGTAACTTTTCAGAAGTCTTTCTAAGATTATTTTTTTATGTGGGATAATTAGCCTGATATTTAAGAATTCTAATCTCATATAAATGCTCAATCAAAACACATATTTTCCTGTGAGCTAAAAATGCCTGGATTTCAGTTTTGATTCTCAAAAGAATGTTATTGTTCCTGCAGGACGTGCAATGGAGCATAAAAGAGCACTTTACCTCACCATTAGAATTGGATGATTTTTTTTTTCTTCTCTTTTTTCTTTATTTTTGAGTGTTTAATTGATTATTGTTGTCTAGGGTTTTTTTCCTTATCATCTTTATCTTCTCCTGTAAATGTGGATTTACTGCTTTTGGAAAATCTACAAAAAGAATGTTGTCTTCATTCTGTGCTTTTGATTTCATGTATTTAATATCTAAATAAAAAATAAGTGTTTTCAATTTCAGGACCCATTCAGTTAGTGGCGTCTCTTAATGGACTACCAAAGAGGATGCCAGTTAATTCTGACTGTATGACGTGTATTCCAAGACCCAGCAATTCACCTCTCACAATCCACAAAACAAAACCTGGTAATTGACTTTCGGCAAGTACTGATGTGAAATGGACTAGAACTCATGGCGGAAAATGCAAATGTTTTGGTATATGAAATACTTCTTTATCCATAAAGAACAACAGAACAGGTGGACAGCAGGATGACCATGAGCCAGCAATGTGCCCTGGTGGCCAAGAAGGCCAATGGCATCCTCGGGTGCATCAAGAAGAGTGTGGCAAGCAGATCAAGGGAGGTCATCCTCCCCCTCTACTCTGCTTTGGTGAGGCCGCACCTGGAGTACTGTGTCCAGTTCTGGGCTCCCCGGTTCAAGAAGGACAGGGAACTGCTGGAGAGGGTGTAGCAAAGAGCTACGAATATGATTAGGGGATTGGAACACCTCTCTTATGAAGAAAGGGTGAGGGATTTGGGTCTCTTCAGTCTGGAAAAAAGACGACTGAGGGGGGACCTTATCAACGCTGATAAATACTTAAGGGGTGGATGTCAGGAGGATGGGGCCAGGCTCTTTTCAGTGGTGCCCAGCAACAAGACAAGAGGTAACGGGCACAAACTTAAGCATAGCAAGTTCCACCTAAACATGACAAGGAACTTCTTTACTTTGAGGGTGCCAGAGCACTGGAACGGGATGTCCAGAGAGGTGGTGGAGTCTCCAACTCTGGAGACATTCAAAACCCGCCTGGACGCGTTCCTGTGCAACCTGCTCTAGGTGATCCTGCTCTGGCAGGGGGGTTGGACTAGATGATCTCCAGAGGTCACTTCCAACCCCACGATTCTGTGATTCTGTGATTCTGTGATAAGGTAAACGCTGTATCGAAGTGGTAGACAGACAAATTACTGTGTCCTTGTCACTCTCCAGGTTAATGCCTCCTTCAGAGAAGGGGGAGGAAAGAGAAGGATTAAAAAGCAAAGTCCCAGTAAAGAATCTCTTACCTTTGCAGACAGCAAGAAGAAATCCAACCCGGAAATCCAAAAGAAGAGAAATAATCAGCCACTGAAAGTGGGAGGGCACAGTGTACAGATGAAGGAGGAATTTACTGTACTTCTACAGTGTGCATAGAAAAGTGGGACATCTGAAGTGTTTCGTTGTTTTTTAAATACATTTGTGGGCAAACCCACATTTTGTGTTGAGAAAGCACAACTTAAACCAGAGCACAGTAAAATGTGGCATCTTCACTATCACGTTTGAAGAGGACTTATTAGAGTCCCTGGTTTAAAGAAGAGAAGAATATTGATGTGGACTTCAGAAACTGTGGCAGGCAAAGCAACTATTTTTATCTGCTTATGATGAGGAAATATGTAAGCTTCTGTGCATTTTGGTTCACCTCAGCTCTATTTAGTTTTAATCCAGGCCTATTTTCATGGATTTCTTTTAAATAAATTTCCTATTAAGCAAATAAACTTGAAATTCTTCGTAACAGGTGGCTCATATGGAAACAGATCCCATCAGCTGTCCCCTCCCACCATGGAGGGGAATAGCAAAGTCAATCCACTTTGGCTTCCAGTGAAAGAAGCAACCAGCCAGAGGCCACCAAAAGAACAAGAGGAGGAAGGGAGCTGAAGTGCCAGGATCCAGCTGTTTTCAGGAACCTAGTTCTAGGCCTATCACAGGAATAGTAAGTCTGAGTTTCCCTGGTTTTGCACCGTGTAAAGTCTCTCTCAACATCTACAAAATTTCTCTTCATTTACTTCGGGACGAGCAGGAGTATCCTCAGACCAATATCTCCTAAAATTTTGTACCATATTTTACAGGACGTAAATTGCAGGCCCAGTCATTACTGGGCCCTGAAGGAAAGATGAAAGTAGTAAACATCAATGCATCTCCATTTTCTTTTTCCTTTAAAGAAAACTATTTTATATATTTGAAGATTATAAGTAAGCAAATGGTTTAAAACAATCATTATTTCGTTGCCATGCCATTTCCTTTAACCTGCAGAAGGCCTGCCGTTTTCCTTAATTCGTTGCAGAAGTGAAGCATGTATGCCAGAGCACCTTCTGATTTATTTCACACTGATGTTATTTGCTTGTTTTACAGTGGATGGAGACAAGAATCTTCGTGCCCTTTTCTGAGCATGCCAACGCAAGCAAAGAGTACTGTATTTCCACTGCTACAATTCGTGTTTCAGGTAGCTTGCATCCCCATAAATGACTTGGACGTAAGTTGCTGTGCAAAGTCAGGGTCAGAGTAGACTATTAGGGACCAAGCCTCAAGAGAACATGGGTAGGAGCATTGTTGGAGGAGAGTTTGTGGGAATAAGTATCGTCTCCATGGTGGTATATCCTGCATTACTACTGTACCACAGTCCATTTAATTTGGTAAACGGTAAAGATACCAAATACACTGAAGGCAATTCATATGCCCCAAATTTACTGCAGTATAGAGTCACAAAATCTGTGCCCTGAGGCCAACATAAAATACCTATATCAGGTACATGTTTTGTAGTATGGCTTGTAGGTGTCTCTCTGTGATTTCACATGCTGGTGAAGAGTACTGAGGACTGTAACACCTCTGTGGTGTTACAGGTGTTACTGCAGGTATCTGCAGTCATTTGCTATTCTCTCCATGTCATGACACATCAAGAAAAGAAGAGATGAACAGAAATTGCGACAGTCTTTCACTTTGGCAACAAGGGTCCTTTCCTTCACAGTTTTCAGGAAACTCTGCCCTATCTCTGTGTATTGTCCTGCAAATCCTGTTTGAGTAACTTATTGCAAGTGCTATTTGAGGACTGATTCAAAATTCAAAATTGAAATTGGTGGAAAAACTCCAACCCGCTTCAACAGGCTTTGAAACAGGAACATGGACAACCTGAAGGAGAGACTAAAGGAATGAAACCACTTCAAAAATCTGTCCGCCCCCAGTCACTGCCGCACTTACATTACCTACGCTGCCCCAGTGTGACTTTCTGGGAAAGTCAGAGAATGAAGCAGAAAAACCTATCTATGTTTAGAAGAAAAATATTTTAAAAAACATTTTAATGTTATTTTTACGCTTTCCTGCCTAACATATCTCAATGCTATTTTTATGTATTTTTATCTTACTCTGTAATATATTGTGATATAACACAAAAGTATATTAGTATGGGATTAAAAAAAAAAGTAGCTCTTGCAGTTTTTCACCAGCTTACCTTTATTGCTTCAGAGTTTAATTACTTAATGTTTTAGCACCTCTGTGGAAGCACACAGCTCCATCTCAGTGTTACAGTCTGGTAACTGGACGCTGTTCACATGGTGAATCCACTTGCTGACCTCACTGCTAATACTTATTGTCAGAAAGGCTGTGCAGGCTGTTATAACCTCGTCAGGTGATTGAATAATTTAGGGGACAGAGTTCCAAAGCTATCCATGTACCTAAAACCCACATGCGCTTTGTAGTGTGTATAAAAGCATGTGAGGGCCATTTGAAATTGAATCACTATTACATGGATGCTGTCTACGGTGAGCTTCACATCTCAGCTAGATTTTCTATGAGCTGCTGTATTATGACTAGGAAGTCTACAAATTAGGTGTCCTGGACTAGTTCGCAGAAAAAGGGAAACCAGAAATTTCTGAGGAAATTTGTAGGAAATATTTGCAGTGAACGTAATCACTTAAAACTAATATAATACTGGGTTTCAGGAGAAAAAATAAACCTCAGTCCAGGTTCATAGAATGATTCTGGATTTATCTTTAATTTTGCTTTACCATCATGTCATATTTCAAAACTGAAGGAAATGTTATAGCCAAACTAATGCTCAAACCACAGCACTGCTCCTGGGTTTGTCTCTGTTTTTTGAAGGGAAACAAAATTTTGCATTTAAGTGTAAGTTTTGAGATGTAAAAATGAAAATGAAGTCGTGTGGCTGAGGAATAAAGCTCGTCCTCAGAACTGCTTTTATGCAAACACGACCCTCCAGAACCTCGATGTGCCAAAGAGTGTTGAGACTTGCTCTCCCTGATTTAGCAGTTTACTTAAGCGTGTGCCTGTCTATAAGCACATGGATAACTTCATTAACATGACTGAGAGTTAGGCAGGTGCTATGACAGCCTAATGGAGTTAGGCCTCATCTGAAGAATGGCTTCTGAGAGTGTTTGTTCCTGAACAAGTCAGCCAACAGTCATCTCATTTTTTTTACTGATCAGACTATTTTGTCCTTTGTATCAGTGGCCTTTGATTAAACGTAGCAATGGGATACTCAGCAAGAGTGAAAATTTTTGGTTCTAAATGAAATTATTTTAGCTCATTATAATTAAGGCTATAGACATTCATCATGAATTTTATAAAAAAAATTGTCAACTAATAATTCACCTCAGGAACAACACCCAAGGTATCTGTGAGGAAGATGGCACCTACTTTTCATCCAGAAAGAGAGTAAAGTCTGAGAAATGAGGGATCAGAAATAAAGATAAATGCACAAGAAGCAACTGAGGAAAGACCTTAACTGGAACCGAATGACTCGCTTGTTCCTGACTTTACCCCCTCAGATCTGAGTAATGAGACCTTCAAGGGATCAGCAGGACTCATCTTTCCCTCCAGAAAGCAATATTGTTCTCTTGTGTAGAAATGAACTCTGAACTTGTTTCTTTCCTCTTTTTTATAGCTCCCATTGACTAAACTACTGGGCTTTAGTAGGCACTGAAAAGTTAAACTTGGGAGAAAGACAAACATCATGGAAAACATAAATGGAGAGACTGCACCAAATTCAAGACCTTCACAAAAGAGTACAGTATTAAGGAAGTTCCATGTCGTTTTAAAATTAATAGAAAAATCCTGATTTCTTTTTGACTGTATAAACCAGAGATATTCCCAGTATCTTCCAAAGCACTTACTGGCTGGCTTTCAGGACACTGTGCCCATCAACATAAAATATATACATTTTTGAAATGTAGTGTTGCTTTTAAAAGGTTTTTTTCTCCGTGTAAAATAGCATATTCTTCCTACACAGAGAAAATAGTCTTTATTAAACTTGCAGGCTTACAAATGAACAAGGCCAGACAGTGTAAAAAGCTGTAGAAACTTTTTTGGGGATTGATTTATGTTGAAACAAGCCAGTGAAATACAGTATATTTTATGTTGTCTGATAAAAGATGGTGTATAAAGAAACCCTTCAAAATGCAATGTTTTGAAATCCACAATGAAAAATGAATTTTTAATAAGGCTTGCCTCAGTGATAGTCTTGGCCAAGAAGAGATTTCTACTATGCAAGTGCAATATGGAATTTTCACTTGAGAAACTCTGTATGGACTGTGTTTTACATCAGTCACTGAACTTAGGTAAGGAATACAGAAGAAAAATAAAGAAACGATAGAAACAGTAGAAACCAAAGAATGATTGCAATCTCTTTAAGACACCAAGCACATTCTAGACTATAATATTTTTGATTCTACATAAATGCCCTTCTATGATGATCCAAACTTTTTAATCTCTTTCTGCTTCCCTTGGAAGTTTTTAAGATGAAACATAGAATTTTCTTGTTCCTGCCATCTTTAAATTAACCCATACTCAGCAGAAGATTAACACCAATCTCTTATGATTTTATTTGTTTTAAGTGGATAAGAGCTTTGTTTTAAGCTCAGTTTCACCTGGAAATTGCTCTTTTATTGGTAACCTCAAACTAATGAGCTCAACGTTCCAATTTTATCCTCCAAATAACAAAAAAAAGGAAGACAGCTGAGTTTTCAGACACCTGTAGAAAGGTCTATCATTCCGGATTATTCACTTTTGTATACTAGGCACTAGACACCACTGCCTCTTTGAAAATTCTGACTCGTGAAGATTTCTGCCAAGCCAGCATTCCTGATTCTTCATTGACCCACATCTTGGGTACACACACCACTTAATACAAAGGGAGTACGAAGTACTCTTGGTATACTCCTTATTTAATAGGTACTGTGGGCTTTTGTGTACTTTGAGTGGGGAGCTGATCACACAAGGTGCAGAACATTTACAAATCAGCTTTGGTCACATCTTTCTGAGCAGAGAGATTTTACCAGAGCATGTGCCCTTTACGGATCTTTTGTTCTTCAAGCACTTCTATTCTTCCCCTTCGCTTATTTTTGACGCTAAGTGGTAGGAAAAGGTAGAAAGTAATTCTACCTTTACTTTTCCATTGGGCCAGATTTTCACTTGTTGTAAATCACTTTGGTATAGCTATGCTGATTGCTGTTTTAATGTTAATTTTTGCTCTTTGGTAACATGTCTCAGTGTCATGGAAAGCACCTACCGTAGCACTGTGCTCCCAGGCTACCTCAGTTTGAGCACTTGACTGGCATTGTAAGGGACTTAGGGCTACAAAGAGGACTGTTTTGGTGCACTTGTGGCCAAACGGAAAGGGAACAACTTCTTAAGAATATATTGACATGATGTTCCCTCACACCTCAACCCAGACAACAGTATCAGCTAACTACCACTTTAGGAAACTAAGTTACCAGATTTCCTTATTATGTGACGTTTCTTCAACTAGCAGCACACCTTGAATAGATGCAGTCCAGCGTGAGCAGGTTTTGAAATTTTTGAAAGTTCACATGTTGCAGTAGGCTTGCACTTAATTCCAGAGAAATGACAGCGTGTTTGCCACCTTATTGTGAACTCTTCAGGGAAATAAAGTTCAGTATAATAAGCATAAGCACTGCTAGCTCACAGCATCCTATGATAAGACCAGTATCAGTGATCAGCTAAAAATTTTTAAATTGTGCAAACCCCCTTACTTTGCTGTGTTTATGCCAGGGATAAATTTGGCCCGTATGGTTGGATTGTGTCTGGATTTTAAAAATTCAGTAGATCTGTGTTGTTTTGGAGCTGGGGACTTAGGTTTGGGCTAACATTTCTTATGCTAACTCAGAAATGCAAGTAACTGAAGCAATTAATACTATAACTAGTATTTTAACAGCCACAAGAGTCTGGTGAAGTTATGGTATTTTCACACCAATTTTCAAGTCATCTGACTTTCCCTACAGTTTACAAAATTACAGTTGCCCTGACTTCTTCTAAAAGATAAGGAGGGTTAATGGGTATTATTTTTTTTTTGTTGTTTTTACCAATCTGATAGATCTTTTGGAAAAGAAAAGCCTAAGTGGTACATAGAATTACAGTTCTTAAATAACAAGTAATACTGTATAAGCCTCTCTTCCTATGTGTTTTCCTTAGAAGTCTGTAGGAGAAGGGTGAAATACAAGAATTCAATGAAAATAAGCAGCAAGTAAACCTTTCTATCCTCTTCAATTACACAAAAATAGGAAGGGAGCATCATTTTCAAAGGAACAAATGTTACACAAGACATGCCCTTTAAATCCTTTTTAAGGCTCTGTGACCTGTAAAGCTATCTGCAATATCAGCAACAGAAAGCCTTCCACAGAACAAATGCTTATGTTTTATGTGTACTGTATTTGCTAATCATTAGTTCATAAGCAAGAGCAGATATACAGTGTGCTATAAATAATGGCGGGAATGTAAAAGTGAATTGATCTGTCTGGCTATCTAGTAATACTGCTGGCAGAGAACCAGTTTTGAATGGCTGCCAACTACCATAGACCCAGCCAGTGATTTGTCTAGGGGTCTTGCCCTGTCAGGCAGAAAACAGTCTTAAGCTGAGCTCCCAGAACTGTGAGCACCGCCTACTGCTCAACAATGAGCATTTCCTGCAGCGTCCCCTTTACTCACTTAGTTAAATAGCAGAAAACATGCACGAGTTACCAAGCTATGAAACCAAGCATCTAAAAATATTAATCACTGGATAGAGAGGTCAGCGTGCTTGTGAACTGAAGTGAAATACATTGTTCAAATTGACTATGCACACAGAGAGTGAGAAACTGGGAGTGAGATCCACGCAGGCACACACATATACGCTACATTTATTCTTTCGCCGTAGCCCTTAAAGCATTCCACAAATGTACGGTAGTCCCTGTGCCGAAATCCTCATGGGTGGGGTAGCGAACAGCCAAAAGAACGGAAGCGTTTATAGTGATCTAGATATTTTTAAGAGGATAATTATGCTAAATAATGTGATTGTAATAGAAACAAATGGGGTGGGGCTTTATTACAGGAAAGAAAGGAGGTGGCTCAGAAGCAAGTCCTGACAGCAAAACTATTTCCCCATCTCTAGTGCAAATGGAGCAAAATGGTGGGCTAATTTTCCCCTCTTCCTTTAAGTCAGTCATGCTGATCCACTTATTGCATTGCTTGAACTAGTTTTCCCTGTGTATAAACATGGAAAGACAGCTCAGGCAGCAAACTCACCTCGGGATGCCTTGCAGGGATTCAGTAATGTGCCTGCTTGGCACTGTTTCTTGTATCCCTCAAGGCTGTCTCCCAATCTCTTTGTAAGATCAGCCCTGGCTCAAAAAAAAAAAAAAAAAAAAAAAAAGAAAAAAAAGAAAAGAAGAAGAAGAAATAATAATAAAAAAAAAAAGAGTCCCATCAAATGATGCAGTTCAGCTTCATGTAATCTATCTTCGCTAGGTGATTCTGATTCACTGTTTAGTACAGAATCAGGGTGCGTCCGTGCATGCGTGTGTGTGTGTATGCGCGCATGTGTGCAGGCAGGCTGATTATGTCTATTCAGTATTTATATTCCTATATAAACCTGTATATTATCGTTGCTCATAAAGAGAGGGCAAGTTGCTAATTAAGTACTGGTAAGTTGAATTTCTTCAACATGAAGCTGATAGATCGGAGACCACAGGACTGGGGCTGCTGCTTTGGTTTTGAATTTGGCATTGCTTTATTGAATTTTATAAATACCAACTAAATTCAAACAAAACTGATTTAGATTTCACCTCGTCACTTAAAATATATTTTGTAGAGTACAGCCTGTGCAGTAATCCTCTGCTATACTTTAATTTGGTTTTAATTTTATAGGCCCTGTTTTAACTGCATATTTCCAGACCTTTATTTCTCTCACAGCTCTTAGCAAAATGGTAGCTCATAAACACAAGCTCTGCTGTATAGACTTTGCATTTCATCCCAAAGTATTTCCTTTTTTATAGCCATGGTCTTTCCATCTTAGTGCTCTGAGCTTGGGTCACAAATCTCACTGCTATTCCAGTGTGTGACATCTTCGCTCGTTTGCCGCTGCTCATTAACAAACAATACTGCTGTGAAATTGGTTTAATGACAAAGTAATAAAATTGCTATTCTGCTCACAGATTGCCTGAGGCACTTTGAGCTCCTACAAGGCTTACTGTGGGTGCCAAGATACATTAAGCTGCTTATTCGTAAAAACTGCATCATCCGTTTTTTTCACAGGTTTTTTCCTTTCCCTATCTAGCCCCTGCTTCTTTTTATCTTCAAATAAAAAGATATATTTGCTTATGTTCTTCCATGCTGTCAAGTTTTTACTTTCATGCATATTTCTGGAAAATGAAAGTGTATTTCATTTCATTTTTCTTTTTAAAAGGTCACTCTGTCCCTATTGCAAGGTTGTTCCTGGACTCCAAACTCTCTGCAACGTAACATTAAGGGAGACTTATTTTAATATACCGTATTATGTAATTGGGATGCTGGATAGAGTTAGCCCTATTTTAGGCATAGCTGGATAGGAGAACTATTTATAGAATGAGTTTCCTTTTTCAAGGGACTGATTTGTGCAACGCAACTATTTTCTGTCATGATTTTAAGGCTGAAACATTTTTGTTGGTTTTTGTTTTAAACGTGAAAATAATTATATCATACCTGGTTACTTTTCATACCCAAATTCTACAAATAATAAAATACGGCAGAGTAATGACAACCAAAAAGCTTTAGGAAGCATGTGGTTTTCATAATGAACTGCATGTTTTAGAAAGTATTCTTTTTCTTTTTCTTTTTTTTTTCATTCGTGTGAGGCCCGTACGGACCCAGAGATTTACTGCTGGCAGACAATGGTGAAACAACCCAGTTGCTCTTTGACAGGTGGACAGGTCCTGGTAATTATAGCCAGACATCTTAACACTACCAAAATGGTGTAAACAAACACACAGCCCTAATCAATATTACTTTCTTCCACATTTTAAACAAACATGCTAAACGTTTATATTTATCCGTTTTCAGTCAGGGAATGATTGTAATCTCTAAATGCTTCACTGCACTTACACGCGTACATCCACGCACACCTTTATAAATTACTTTTTAGGGAAAACAATGTGAAAAAAAACCCCTATTTCTTATTTCCACCTCTGTAACAAGTAATTTGACCTGCTGAATAGCTTAGGAAATGTGGTTTGGGTACCTGTGATGGTTAGCTAGCAGTGGAAAAACTGGTTCAGAAACAATAAGACCTGGTCTGAACATGAATCTCACACACACCCCCCGCCGCCCCCCTCCTCCGCTTCAAACCTCAGACTGATCCTCCTTTCAAATATCTTGTGCTTCAGGGCTTCCCCAGGTCAGATTCATTGCAGAATGTGTCTGACCTGAGGAAGCCTCAGAGCATGAGATTTGAATGTAGCAGGCTGATGCAAGCCCAGGAGAGACTCCCAGACTAGCTCGCACCCCTCGGTGGGATTATCCAAGGTAGGAAGGCCTACTGGAGGTCAGGAAAGGATTTAAAAACACACAGAGGGAAGTGAAGGATAATGGGAGTCACTACGGGCCGAGTTGGGCTGCTGACTTTGCTCAGAGGTGGTCATGAATTAGGTTGGGAGATCTGGGAGGAAAAGGGAGATAAAATGGAGGAAAGAGGAAACCGTGAGTCAGAGGAAAGGGATAAGCTGGTGTTTAAGAGAATTGAACTGGCTGCTAAGAGGTGGAAGGGACCTCCAGAACTGTGGGAATGGAAGAGCTGAGAAAAGCTGGCAATTATCCTGTTGATTGCGTGGTTGAGGAGGAATTAACCATGAGGTTAAAAAACACATATCACAGAAGGTTCAAATCAGAAGCAGATCCTTTTGGTGCCTTCTATAAGTATTTTCACATTTTCTGCTTCCCTGTGGGTCGTTTCTGTGCCCTCTAGGAAGAGTGTAGAAAGCAAGAAAAAGCTGATTGTGGCCCCACGATCTTTAGGTCAGGTCTTTTTTTCTCCACCAGCTTTAAAATTTCCTACTGCTTGTTCTAAACTCTGCTATCTGATCTTCGCTACCAACGAGTCACCCACAAGCTACGTGTAGCCAGAATATGTGGGTGTGGGTGCGGTGGTGTGAGCCTTGGATTCACTGACTCTGCACTTCTGGGGGATTTCCCCACTCCAGAGGAAACTCAAGCTGCCAGTTCATGCTCCCTTTGCATTGCTGGGAAGTTGCAAAGGCGCTCATCATCTTGGTCATGGAAATCAATGGGAGCTAAGCCCTAAGCAGGAGTTAGGAGCACACATGTGGAGATCAGAGCTTTGGTATTCAAACCAGGAGAAAACCTGCAATGTATCCACTGAAAATATTAATACAAGATTAATTAAGCTTCTGCTTAATTCTTCTGCTAGGCAGATTTGGGCTGATCTACTGTTCAAAGAGAAAATATTCAACTATCTACTTATCCTAACGTCTACTGGAGATCCTAGAAGTACATATCAGGCCCCACGCACACTATTCAGAAGCTTCTGAATTACTTTCTTTTCCTGTCTGTGAAGTATACACTCATAACTTGCCTATTTTTCTATTCGCATTTTTATGGATCAAATTTAGGCCCAAAGTTTGTGCTGTAGAGACCATATGTATATCTTTTCTTGGACCCCTGTGTAGAGCACAAGCACAATCTGAGAAAAGAATTTGGCCCATATGAAGGGATTGTCAGGTTTTAAAGATGTGGTAATTACAAGCACACAAGGAAGCCATGAAAGTCTGGATGAAAAATTCAAATGAGCCAGCAAAGACACAAATTTGGCTTTGAACTAGGAAAGCACTTGCTTTGATCCTGATCCTTTTGGGCTGCAACCACAAGTACTGACAACAAGCCACATGTGTATATTGAAGGAGCTGATGGGGCTGACTGAGAGGTGTGTCCACACACTGCTCTTGCTCCCCTGCATGCTCACATCTGGTGGATATTTTGATATTTGATATCTTTCATTTTATTTGCAACCGGTGGCTTACGGGATTGTGAGCACTGAGGACTGCGGAATTGAAAGGTGAAGAGATACGAGAAAGTTGGAGAACACAGTGACACTGAAATTTTGAAAGGAAAATTACTGAGTCTGGGAACTATTCTATAGCAAATATCTCAATCCTCCTTATCTCTTTCTTTCCCCTAATGGATAACAAAATGCCTCTGGCCCTCTATAGGTTCTCAGGTTTAGTATATCCGTGCTTTTCCAGACTGACTCAACACACCTCATTTTGCTGTTTTAGAACAGTACCTAGGAATTTTCCGTAGACTTGTTTTGAACAGTGTCCTAGTTGTTTGTAAAGTGATAAATGAAGGAATGTATTTATTTATGAATCATTAGTGTGGTACTCCCGTGGCAGATAACCTGGGGCAGGTTTTTCTGGGGCAAAATTGCTAGGAAGTGTCCTTTTATTAAAACAGTCTGGCCATAAAAATTGTCTGACCATAGAAGAACACCCCAGTGTAACTATAACTTCGGTAGGACAGAGATGGGATGACGTGCGCTTGTAACAGCTTCGTGCGATGCCAAGGGAAAGTACCGATGTCGAGAAAGCCGACTAGCTGGGAAGACCACTGCAGCCAGACACAGGCTGGTGTGACAGAGGGACAGCAAGACTTGTCCTGGTTTATCTTTGCAAAGGTTCACAGCCTCCAAGGTCTGATACCTACAGCTGTATCGAAACCCAGAGCCAGGGAAAGATGACCAGTTTGAAATCAGGTAAAGGTGCAAAACCAGCTCAACTTACTCGATGTGCTTTTCGCGAATTGTTTTCAAGCACGAGGATATAGGCACATCCAAAATATTCTTCTTGAAGCCCCATTCATTCAATAAATCACACAGGAGGAGGAGAATAGATTCTGTCTTTGTACATGCCCGATGTAACCTGCACCGGGCCGGGAAGGTCCCACAAGACCCGGTGCCCCGGGACTCCCTGCTGAAGCACAGCTCTCCCCCTGCTTTCCCCCCGCTCCACAGGAGCAGCAATTTACTGCTAGCCCACACTTGCTGCAGATTATTCCAACATCTTCACTCCTCCCCCAAATCCGTTCATAGCAGCTTGTATTTTGAGAGTACAGGGGAAGAATCTCCTCAAGAGATAACACGTTGAAAATAAATGTTAGCTTCTATAAAAGGTACAAGCTTAAGTATGCCGTGCCCACTGCATTTATTTAAGGATACAAGTTCCTTCAAGCAAAATGTCAATATTTTATTTCCCTCAAACTCTGAAATTGTGTTATTTTAGTTGAGGATTAAATCAACTCTCTGGTTTTATTTGCTAATTGCAATAAACCTTCTCAAAGGAATGTAATTTGAAAGTTGTTTTAAATGCAGATGGCACTGGATTTTAGTCTACAGAGTAAACCAGAAAAATGTTTGCTAATGGTTACTAGATTTACTTTCCCAAACTCCCCAAGTATTATGTTTTATGAAGGACCGTGTCATTCAGTTATACGTGCACCACGACAATGATAACTAGCATGGTGCCACGGAAACCGGAAAAATGCATTTAGGGTTGGGCCTATGCATCAGAGAACAGAATCAATCTTCCTAATTAACTGCAAATTAGCAATCCCAAAATGAGTGGGATCAACCTGTCTTCACTGGCCAAGAATCATGTTAAGTATATAGCTTCCTCTAAGTGCCTCTAAATTACATTTACGCCTGTATAAAGTAACATTCTTTTAATCTAATGCTGCATTAGTGTCACTGTTCTTAAAGTTATTGCACTGTTTTAAATTTCAGCAGATAGGTAGACAGATAGAAAGATAAACAAATTAATAGACAGTTATGGAGATAGCCTGATATTTTGTTATTCAGGGCTCAGAGTAGCTCATAAATCACACTGAAGCCACAAACAAGGTACTAATTAGCATAAGTCTCTGGAAAGAAAAGTTTCTGTTGAATGGCGAAATTCTTTAAGGCCACTGAGCAGTAGCTATTAATAAAGATAAAAATAGTAAATGCAGAATGGAAGATAAAATGCAAAAATAGGACACAGTAGATATTTGATTAATTCCATCCCTAATGATCAAAATTGCCAAATAATGTTAGGCTAAAACTAACATTACTGATATACTCTTTGCTCTTTAGGGTGTATGATCAAAAAGATCTCGGGTATTGTGAGAGTACAAAGGACTGACCTTGGGTGAATTAGCTTAATTAGTTAATGCTTGTAAAGCACTAGATGGGTGTTAAGTATTAATTAATTATTAATTATTATTGGTTAAAGATGGGATTTGGAATCCCATCGCTCATACATGTGCCCCATCCTTCATGCAAGAGCTTCGTGGGGGCCCCACTGGTCCCTGCGTGTCTCACACGTCCCGGCAGCAGTTTGGCAGCCCCATTGGCAAGGAGAGGGAAACCAGGAGACGTCAGGCAGCTTGTCCCAGTGCCTGAGTGAAAAGTTGGACGGAGAGACTCCATTCTCCAGTTTGCTAGTGTCTTGCTTTGTGATTCGATGAGAGAATTTGCAGTTTTAGGCTGAGCCAAATTCTCAGTGTAAGTTCATTCCTCAAGGAACTGAGGCTCAAGGGAGTGTCCAAGTTTATCTGCATGTAAAGCGAGGTTCAAAATGCTTTCCTTTCAGTGCTGTTGTGAAACTACTTTTTTTTTCCTTCTTCTTTTGCCATTGCCTAGTAATGGTTGTTATCTGTATCTTTTATTATCACGATTTATACTGGTTAATATTTAAAGTGACTAGTTAGCTTTTAAATTACAGAGTGTCCCTGGAAGAGATCACAAAAAATATCTTCTCAAAATTGTTCCGAGGTATCCTTCCCAGTTACCTTTGCCCAGAGCCATTCTTGATCGAGTGTTAGTAACGTTCATTTCAGGCTTTTTTTCAGGGTTATTCAAATATTAGTTATTGTAAATCCCACTAATACATTGACTCTCGGGCTAATATTTTCCTTTAATTTTAGTATGATACATAACTATTGGTAAATGACATTGAAAGGAATGTAACATTTAACTACATTTTACTTCACATTAGCATTGTCCAATTTCTCATGTTTTAAATTTTTCTGCCTGGCTGCAGCCTAGAAGAAAATACATGCTGGAATAATTATAGGAACAATTTAGATTTAAACATATTGAATAGCAGAAGAGATCATGCCCGCCCATTTGTATTTTCTTCCCCCTTTCTCCATGCCAGTCTGGAAGATGAGTAATTTCTCTCCTTAGAAGCATACCTAATAGACAAAGCTCTAATGCTTAGAAGGGAGTGAGGGGAGGAAAGCGCTTTATTACTACTGTTCAGATCAATACACAAAAATCTCAGGATGATAGGGTAATTAAAACACGCACAAAGTAATTCATCAACAGCCTTTCACTTGCCTTTGCGACTGCCTTTCTGATCCCCGATGCTTTTACTTGCAGGGATTCAAGACAGCTCCCAGCCAGCATTTCCCACTTAGCTTACAACCCTGGCTTTCATTCACAAACAAGAAATTGTGTTGGCCTTGCGACGCTGATGCTTGATGCTTTTTCATCCCTTCCCTGCTCTTTGTCTGGTGTGAGATGCTACCGAGCAGAGAAACCTACCTAAGAGCTAAGAAAACGGAGAAAAAACAATCTGTGCTGTTTGACAAGTGAGAAGTTCAGCATCGGCTAAATCACTGATAATTATATGCTGCTGGTTATTACACTTGGATTGTTTGTAAGTGCTCCTATTAAAAAACGAAATAACCACTCCTGCTGTAATGAATAGATGGAAGAGCGTTTGAAACATTTTCATGATTAAAAATAATATTAAAACTTATTTTGAGCTATCTAGTGGAAATGTCTGGTTTCAGAGCGGGGCTGTGAGGAGCAGCATTCGCGCCACAGAGCACCGCTTCCTGCACTCCCAGAGTCGACTGTTATGATAATTACCTTACTGGCATTCCTGTTTTGTTTCCCAGACCCCCAAATGTTTCTTTTCTAATGACAGAGCTCCAGTTGCGGCACTTAAAAAATGAAGAGAGTACTTCTTAGAAAGCATTCAAATCCACACTGATTAGCAAAAATTTTAAATATAACTTGAGTTGAGCTTGGCTGTTGTTACAGGTAAGGGCTGTGGATCCCTGAAAGCAACGGAGTTAGGTCTTCATAGGAGTCGATTGTGTATTAATGTAGCAGAAAGGCCAGGAGTGATTTATGCACTGAATAGGCTCAAGTTCCTGCAGAAGATTTAACCATATTTCTTGGCTTACACAAAACGCAAACCCCCTTCGCTATTTATCATTCGCCCTGTAAATACCTGCTAGCCTATAAAATCCTCTCCTATTGCGTTATGATGATACACAGGGTGTCAGTTAAGGATCAGTCCCCTTGTGCTAAGCTAAACATACTGATAAAATAATAGAGCCCCCACCCCAAAACTTTCCCAATCTGCATATCAGACAGAGCTCACAGGGAGATGTGAGGGGGTGGGGGTGGTTTGGGAGGATTAAGTAACAATAAAACAAACAGTTTAGCAGAAAAGCAAGAGCCACTTGCCTAACCAAAGACAGATGGGAGAGATTTGTAGGCACAGGTAGAGGCAAGCTTTAAGGAGGGATTTAAAAGAGGATAAAGGTTAGCTTTACATGGTTGGCAGGGAAGAATCTCCCCACACATGATGGGGGACATCAGTACAACCAAATGAAGTTGTAGTTCTTCTCGCTTTGATTCTCCAGTCACTAAATAAATAAACGAGGTTACCAAAGTCAAAGGGAGCAGCACAAGCGATCATTTCATGAGGGCAGTCCAGCTTTTCTCCAGGATTTTTAAAATATCAGTGCGCTATTTTTGCCATTCTCCCTGACCGACGGAGAGTCTTGGTGTCCGAGTCTGCTCCTATCACTTTCCACTGGTCTTAGCAAGGGCTGTACAGTGGGACCACATTTGTAAGCAGCTGCTTTTTGGTGTTAAGCTAGGCACTAATTCTGAGCAAAGTTTTCAAGAAAACCAAAACTTGAAAAGCACGTTACACCATTGCAAGTAACTAATTTCAACTAAAATGCAATTGTTTCAATGAGACCGAGCAACATATATGTGGGAAACTTGGAGCCCCAGTGACTTATGCAAATTTTCCTAGTTGATTTTCCATAGACCTCAAGCTTCTAAGTCACTATATCCTTAAAAAAAAAAAATTCTTGGTTTTTCCCTTCTTTTTCTTGTACAAGATGAAATACAATACTCAACACATTGATGAAAGGAAACCAGCTTGAGCCGTGTATTTCAGAATCACTAAAAACCAAACCAAATAATACCTGCCACTTCTGGAATTTCTTAGCCTGAAAAATAACCCAGCTTGGTTTCAGATTTTCAAAATTAAACATCCAAAATATTCACTCTTGGGATGAAAATAAGCATGAAAATTTCAGCTCAGAATCTAATTATTTCAAAGAGTTATTGGTCACTGAAAAGAAGTGCTGCTTAAAATGAATGTAATCCACTTGCTGTAATAAGAACAACTAATGAATAAGAGAATTATATTAAAAATGAATAAAAATTATGAAGTTTGATGTGGTGAATGCAGTATGCATTCTTCAGTAAGCAAGCTTTAAATGAAATACTATTTTTATTAAAAAATAATTCATTCTAGTAATAAACGTGAAACCACGATTTTTGCAACCAAAAATAGCAGCTTTGCTAACAGTCTTCTCTGAGCCTTCAGAGCAACAGCCCGCTCCAGAAAATGTATTTGTATTTCTGATATCTCTTAGTTCCTCCATGTAAAGAAGAGGTTATTGTAGTGTAGTACCTAACACCACAGAGTATGGCAGTATTATTGCTATAATTTTTAGATGGAATAACTGAGGCAGAAAGAAGTAAAGTGACCTGCCTGAGCAGCTCAGAGACACAAGGCAGAAAATGCCCCACGTCTGCTGGGTCCCAGCACTACACTGCCGCTTTTCCTGGTGGCTGTTATGGATTACTTGATCTTCACATTTGAAATTCTAGGATTTCAATAGGATAAATCCTATTTATCCTAGGATACACCTTACTTATTTGCTATTGCCTTATTTGATACAGGTTTCATCTCCTAAAAATAAACAACCTGTAGAAGTCAGAACAAAAACCATACAAATATTTGTGTGTTGCAAAGAACAGGAACTGTGTTCTTCCATAAATGTGAATTCTGTAGGGGACAGCATCTTTTCCTCTCATATGGAATCCGTTAAGACCTTTTGGTCCTAAGGATTTGTACAGCCAGACTATCCTTTCCTCTGAATGTTATTCTCTGTCATTGTGAAGAGCCTGATTTGTGGATATAAGAAAAGTCATGCAATGAAGCAGCTCTGCTGGCATCGTCTCCGCATTCTCAACTGGTTCACCTTCTTGTAGTTAGCAAAAATAAACATGGAGCCAATTCACGCGGTTCTGTACTCAGATAGGCTTCCTCTGATCTGAGCAAGGCCTGGCAGGAGCTCCTCTGGCATGGAGGGAGCCACCATGGTGATGCGGGAGTTGTACCATCACTGAACTTTCCTGCCGCATCGTAGCATGGGCAACCACACGTGGTGCTCTCAGGTGGTACTAGTCCTGGTGAATCTGCCCCTATTCCTGGTGCTGTGAGGAGATTCTCACAGCAGAATGTGTACCACTTCACTGGAATGCTGCACCTGACTCCGTGTCTGGTTGTGGAGATTACAGATGCAATTTTTCCAAGCATTGCAATCAACACCAGTTTTTAACACAAGTGCTTTTGCATGGCATACAGATTTTTTATTTTTAGTAAAGAGAAATTCGACAGGAGCTGAGAGCAAAACCCAAAAACTACAAATTCTGAAGAGAAAAATGCTTGTGTCCTCACCTCCGTGCTTGAACAATTCACAAAGGGCTGACTGCCTTTTCATCCAGCTCACCAAAGATAGTATTCTTGTAGACTGTGCTGAAGTGTAAGGTGTGTCAAAAAATATTTCACTGAAAAAGGGGCAGGTAAAACATTTGGACAAGGACCATACCCAACCCAAATCTAGCCTAATAAGAAAATAAAGTCTGAATTCTCCATAGAGCAGCTTGGTTTTTGGCATTGCAAGTTCAGCATTATGGCCTAAGAGATTAGGAACAAGCAATCAACCAAAAAGCTCAAAGCAATATGCACTTATAACAGAAATATTGTCTCAGACCTAGCACTGTGACCATGAGCTAGCATATTAAATTCTCCTTAATTCAATAAGTACTTGAGTAATACCTTTGCAAATTTTTTTACACTTTCAGTCACTGTTGACATGGTTTTCATTGATCAAATTGGAAACACTAACTATTAAAGCACATATAGGACTTGTTTCACACCACATTGCCTCACAAACCCTTCCAGTTATTGACTCGCTGTGATAAGCAGTCTCAAAAGTTGAAGTTGCTATGTCCTCCTTAAAGCAGAGGTCGGGTTGATTAGCTCTGTGATGGACCAGAAGGTAGGGCACAGGGACATTCTCGGGTGGAATAGCTTAAAGTGTGAATATACATGATATCACCCATTCCTTAGTAATGAGCTGTGCATGCTCTCCAGAAAAGGAAATCAGATTTATCCCATCTTCAAGAGGTAAATTGTCCCAGAAATGCTGCATTTACGAAAGAGAACATGCACAGTAGCTGTCATGACGCAAGTGCGCATTATACTTTACTTCATAATAAGTTGTGTGTCCATAACCTGTTGTGTGAATCTCCTACGGTGGACAAGATTGCACTTAAGACTGAGCCTGCTTTCCTGGCATTGTCACCTCCTGTTTCTGGAATACAAATGCAGTTAGGAAGTGGTGGATGAAGTAAAAGGTAGGAGGATTTTCTCAATTTTTTTATTAGTTTGATTCTTCAGATTCCACCAGGGCCAAGATTTCACCTCGCTGTGCTAAGAATGAGTTTTTCTGATCTGATCCTATTTCTATTCAGGATATGGGTAGACAATCGTAAGCAAATGTTTTGCTATTCCTCAGAAAGAGGGCATTCATCAGCTAAACCTCAGTAAGTGACTGGCAGCACACTGCTAGTCTGATCTCATTACATAGTAAAATAAGTTTGCATAGACCACTCCTTGGGGGATGAAGATAAGAAATAAGTTGAGGAGTGTACTGTCTAACCAGGCATCAAGCATGAAAGACAAATGAAGAATGTGCATGGAGCAGTGTAGGGTGCTTAATAGTTATTGACAAAGAAAGCTACCATCTCAGACTCCTAACCCAAAACTTGGTTTGGAATGAACTTTTGAGGATAGAAACTAAACCGATACAGGGAATTATTACTCTGATTTTGGGTACGCATACTTGGACTCAGGTTCATCCTGCGTAACATAAATCATTGGAGAGTCACTCCCGAGAGCAGCAAAGAAAGGTAGGTACTTCCACAGAACAAGTTAACCTGTGATCCAAACTGCCCTCTTAAAGTGTTCTTCTCCATCCATGTTGATTAGATCAGGGCGACTATGCTCCTAATCTAAGTGCCTACTTAGCTGCTTAGCGCTAGATTTAATGAGTGTGGACTAGAACCAAGAAAATGAACCAAAAGCAAGGTATTACAGGGGTTACTATGTGGAGCTTAATGTAGAGCAGCAGGATTTTAATAATAAAATGTCAAACTGTGAGCTTCTTCTCATAAGCAAATAAAAAATAGACAGGCATGATCTCCTCCATCTCAACAGTTTTCAGAGACAGACAAATGACGAAGGCAGGAAAGGTAAGAACTAATCCCCACTTTGCGGTATTGGACCACTGCAGTAAACTGTCCCTGGAGCCAAATGTGAGCCCAGCATGGAGAGATAAATCAAGATCATTTCCTTGGGCATTAGCCTGCTGCAATCCAGAAGAAGGACAATAGATGGACAACAGATCAGTTAAGAGAAACGTCAGCTAAGCAGGAAACACTGCATAGCAAAGGCAGCATGGACCTACAGCCATAATGCACATGTGCAAGTCCAGCACTAAAATCAACACGTAAAGCAATAGCAAAGACACAATCACTCAGAGCTCATATACAGTATCTAAAAAGAATCATGACAGTACTAAAATGACTAAATGTAACCACAAAATATCATCCAGAACACCCTGCCAGTACCAGGATAAGGGGGACTTATGAAGATCCATAGCTCCCTTCACATTGGAGCTACCTTCACATCAGAGCTACCTTCAACTGATGAGAAGAGACATACAAACGGTACAGAGTTCCAGCATAAAACCAACCAATAGTATGAAGACAGCAGCATAGTAGAAGAAAAAAGTAATATCCAGGGAAATAAGGATTCGAAAGCTTGCTCAAAAGTCAGCACACTTGAGATACTTTGATGTCTCAGAAGTTGCAGGAGACATGGATGCCGCATCTCTGGATTGAACTATATGCTAGCAATTTCCAGTCCTCGGTTGAATGCTTATTGGCACGGAAGTCACAACAGCTAGTAACTGTTACAAATAAAAAAGACGTAATTCACTGGAACTCAGAGGAATAATCACAGGTTGTAAACAGAAGGAGTTTGGAGATGGCCCTGGGAGGTCATTCTGCATCACACGTAGTGCGAAGCCTAGCTGTTGCTGCAGAAGCTCTTTAAATAGTTCTGATACGCAGCCAGATCAACTTGGGGAGCATTTTTTGTGTACCAGCACATCGTATGTGAAACAGCTACTAACTTCATTCATTCCCCTGCCAGGACAGGGCTAAGCAATCCCCTACCACGCCATGCGAGCGCTGCGTCATAATTCAGCCATCAGGAGGTGCTTATAGAGTCAGGAGCCGTCAGCAACCGCTGCCGCCTGGAGTCAAAGCGCATCACCTCTGTGACACATCAGAGCATCAAAGGCTCATAAAGAGAGTGCCCCCGGGCCACTCCCAAATTCAGGTCTTCTGTGTGGCAGAACTGCTAAACCACTGAGATGGCTTCGCTTCAGCTGTCAGAACCGGGGTGTTTTGCTGTCTGAGTATAAAAACACCATTTTCAGGCTGTCTAAAAAAAATAAAATTATAGGGGGGGGGGGGAAAGAAGCGCAAAATGATGCTTCCACCTCACATAGCAAATCTCTCAAACTAATCAGTCATAGGGGAGGCCAGGTGTCATTTTTGACATATTATTTAGCATCTCGCTCGTTGTTTTATTCTTTGCTTTTTCTAGATAGATGCTGCTTTACTAATTAAGGAAAACGAAATTTCCAGTGCTTGGAATTCAAGGGTGGCCTCCTCTGTGAGCCAATCTCACTGTTCTCCATGAACAATTTAAAAATAGAATCTAGTTGGGTTTGTTGCTTTTTTTTTTTTTAATTGGTATCACTTTGTCTAGCGTACAAACACACATGGCTGTAATTTAGTGAACTCCAGTCTTCCTCTTGTGGCAAATTGATAGGATAATTTTATTATGAGTGGAACAATGACTACAGGGAGTGAGGGAGAATCTCAGAGAACTACACATAATTCGGTTGACTAAATGTAATACTTGCATTATATCAGTAGGTAATGAAAACAGTGCTGAACACTGGCAAAGCCTAAACCATTTCTGATTCCAGCTCCTGTCAAAAGGCCACTCCATAAATCATACCTGAATTTTATTTAATGGCAGGAGCCAGTAATCTGACAGAGTGCAATGAGGTGTTTGGACCAAAAGATGTGTACTAAGTCATGTGCTCCATAGTCTTTGTAATCACAGGGTCACACAATCCATCTATGGATTTTAATAAGTAACTTTCTATGTTCCCTTTAGTGTTAATTATTTTACACATCACTCGCTCCTGGTTTATTGACACTATTTTAATATCTTTATCACATAAAATTACCAGTATAGCCAATCAGGTTTAATTATAAATGCGTAGCCTGTGGAGAGATTCTGTTATTTCCTTTTCATGCCAAAACGTAAAAGACACAACAGGGTCAACATCACATTAGACCTTGATTATTTTTGTGATGCGACCAGTCTCCACCAGCCTTGTTAGCGACAGCAAGGTCAGTGAGCAGAGTTATTGATTATTTTTGATCAGCAATTCTCAACTGATTTTTCTTTTTTTTACCGATTTCCATTTTGCACCTGAAGAGGGGACAGATCCAAACCAGTCTGGGGTTCACCCTGCTGGCTGCTACTAATCTGTAAGGGAATGCACAAATACCCTGCAGGAATGGGATCTAAATACCTAACCATCATCTGTGCAGAAAACAATACGAATCTGTTATTTTAGTTAACAGAAAATGGTTTTCCTGGTTCCAAAGCTAGTATTTTGCATCCAGTTTTTCAGCCTCTTTAAAAATTGTGCCACTTACTTACGTTTTAAAGGAACTTGAATTAAATCACATGCTCCTAAACATTAGAAAATAATATAACAGAATTTTATAAAATATAAAGTTATAATCAAACCCATGCCCCTTTAACTACCCCTGCTGTAAGAAGAGTAACATTTTGTTTTGTCCTCCTAACTGAGGATGAAGGAGTCTTTTGCATTTCTTGGAGGAAGGTGAGTCTGATCAGTTCATTATTTTGAACCCCGGCTCATTCATTTTTCTCATGAGTGTTTGCACAAATTAATTTTGCTTGCATGAATGTTTGTGGATAAATTCGTTCCAAGCCCATCCACTTAGCAAAAAAAAAAAAAGAAAAGGTGTTTTTGGGGATGGAACGAGTGGGCGGAATCATTACTAATGGGTTTGTGCTTTACCTTGACCATTGGTGCTGGCAGACTTGGACCTTTGCAGCGAGCGCTATGCTCCAGCAGTCGCAGAAGAGACAGCCGAGGCAGCAGCTATGCGAGAAGTGCTCGTGTAGGGACTTCCCTGTTGTTGGATCAGGGCTGGCATAAACCCATATTCTTCTAGCTCCCCACCTCATTCCAGTGCTGGTTTGCTAGTTAACATGCTGATAATGTATGAAGGCAAGTACAACCATTGCACTGCTCTAGCAGTAAGCAAGAAGTTCGTATTTCCTGTACTGTCCTTCCCCCACCCGAGCCAGAGCGGAGGCTTAGGGAGTCTCTAATTGCAACCTTCCAAGCGAGGAATGAACAAATATCCCCATAACATAGTTTCTCAGTGTTTGTGAAAGTAACACTGAGGATCTGTCACAAATAATAGAAAACTGTCGAATGAGATAAAAGATAAAAGGCAGTGTTGAATCCACAGTCATGTAGGCTTTGCAGTCAGCGGGCTGAGCTCCACAAGGGGCGGGTGGGAATATGACTGTGATGCTTAGTGCTCACGCTGCACAGAGAGCTCGGGTAGAATAAGAACTGCTTTGCCCCGGCAGGGTTCTGGGATAATCATAAGGTTGACGCAAGGATGTCTCTCCTTCAGCTTTCTGACTTGCTCCTTGAGCACAGGACTGGTTCCCTCTCTTGTTCTTCCATAGACCCATGTACTAGATCTAGGTATTCCAATTTCTGATTGTTCAGCTGTTCCTTAATATAGACCTATGTGTGTATGGAGTTACTGTTCTGCAGATAAGACAGACTTTTAAAAAGTTTGTCTTAGCCCATACCACATTTTTCTACTATGCTTGATATAACAGTGATATTTCAGGGAAAGACCTGATGCAAGTGAACTGGAAAAAAAAATATGTAAAATTCTCCTTGTTTTTGCCAACAATTCTTCCTAATTCAGTAAGTTGTTCCCATGCTGTCCATGAGAGAATAAAATCTTGATAACATCCTGCCTTTTCTTAGTAAATCTCTGGTACAGCCACTTTCATGGAGACAACAATCAGAAATGATGCCATGTGGCATAGACGACCAATGGAAAAATGGAAGAAGTGAATAATGATGCATGCGGGGAACTAATTTTGCAAGCAGTCCTAAGCTCAGATTTATTTACGTGAAACACTCACTGAGTAGTCAACAAATCCATGAAAAGGAAAAGAGCCCAACCTTGAATGAATAAACTACTCATTAAGAAGAGATTTCTTCACTCTATCCCTAACCATGTATTTCCATTATTTGCAAACTCCTAGGCAGAAGGGTGTTGTGAAATAATTGACCCTGTGTGGTCTAACTGCTAGTGCATATTAAGAGGGGAAGGTGGAAGGGTTTGGTCCTTCCCCCTTCACAGCACAAATCCCACCTGTTGAATCATGGAATCACAGAATGGTTTGGGTTGGAAGGGACCATAAAGACGATCTAGTCCAACCCCCCTGCCATGGGCAGGGACACCTCCCACTAGACCAGGCTGCTCAAAGCCCCATCCAGCCTGGCCTTGAACACTTCCAGGGATGGGGCATCCACAGCTTCTCTGGGCAACCTGTTCAAGTGTCTCACCACACTCAGAAGAAAGAATTTCTAATATCTAATCTAAATCTTGTCTCTTTCAGTTTAGAACTGTTAGCCTTCGTCCTACCCCTACACTCCCTGAAAAGGGTCCCTCCCCATCTTTCCTGTAGGGCCCTTTTAAGTAGTGGAAGGCTGCTAGAAGGTCTTCTGGAGCCTTATCTAAGCTAAACAACCCCAGCTCTCTCAGCCTGTCTTTATAGGAGAGGTGCTCCAGCCCTCTGATCCATCTTCGTGGACCTCCTCTGGACCTGCTCCAGCAGGTCCATGTCCTTCTTATGTCGGGGGCTCCAGAGCTGGACGCAGTACTCCAGGTGGGGTCTCACCAGAGTGGAGCAGAGGGGCAGAATTCTCTCCCTCAACCTCTGGCCACGCTTCTTTTGATGCAGCCCAGGATGGCTTTCTGGGCTGCAAGATCATATTGTTGGCTCACGTCCAGCTTTTCATCCACTAGTACCCCCAAGGCCTTCTCCGCAAGGTTGCTCTCAATAGGCCAGGGTCCTCGTGGGATTTCAGAATGGTGAAAAGCTGGAAAATGCCATGGTGGCTGATGTTGCTCTTCAGCAACACCTCCCATCACTGGCTAGAGAGAGAAACTGCACCTTTTGGCATGCACCTTTGAATGATGCTCTTTCTGAACTACAGGCCGCTTCCTCTCATGAGTACTGTGCTGAAGCCACCATGCTGATTTGCCAATATATTTATTTCTTTACCTGGGAGCTTTCGCCACATTTGCATTCTGCTTTCTTGAGGTAAAAGGCTAATGTTAACACATGGCACCACCACTCCCTTGCTAATTGCTGTTAAAATTTTTTTGCTTATCGGAGTTTTTCAAGGAAGTTCACAACTGGAGAGGTCAACTTTAAACAGGCTGAAACATCAGCTTTGAGTGACTAATATAAAAGATAAGATATGTCTGGAAACACATGGAAAATGTAATATCTCTCCCTTGTTTACCTTGCAAGGTATAAAAAGAGGAATAAAACCTGCTCGCGTTCCCAACCAAATACTAGAACAAAGCAGGTCTCGGACAAGGGCTGGGACACAGCAGCAAGTCTGAACTGAATGAATAGTCAGCAACAATGATTATGAGTCACATACAAAGAAGGGAATATGTTTTCTACTACAATCACAATAAAACAATGAAGCAGGAAATGGAACTTGAAGCAAGCGCAGCAGAAACGCTCTGAAACAGAAATTTCAAAGCAGTGCTTTCTCTATTTTCTCTGCTGATAGTTTGCTGGATTTTTTAATTTTTTTTTTCTTGCAAAGGAGGAAATCTGGAATTGTTCACACTGAAAAAAAGATATATTTCTCTCTTCATTGGTAACCTATGAGATCTCCTGCAAGAGAACTGGAACTGTGACTAGGAAATCCCCTCCTGTCATCATGCAAACTCTCTCATTCTGACATTTTTCTATTTCCAAAGCTCTCCAAACCATGTGAACCTGCAGAAAATCTAATTAAAATAAATCTCAAAAACTTACGTTATATTTTCATTTATGAACTGTGAACTATTTATATTAACAATACGATTTCACTCCAGTGTGAGGTGTCAGGTAACTATTGCTAGACTTTTTCTCCTGCAGAGGGGAGAACTGAATCAGAGACGAATTAACTCTCAGAGCAGTGACTAATTCTTACATGTTTTGAATCTCAAGGATAAGCCAAGGAGACCTATTAGAGAACATCTCACTGGGAGAAGTAAAAAAGCTTAACCTCTTGGAAATTCTTCAGCGAAGGTCCAGGCCCAGTGCTATATCCCTAAATTCCCTCCCTTTGTTGTGTTTCAGGCTGGGACCAGAGGAGGGGACACAGATGAGGAGGCTGTTCGGGAATTCGCAGGGGACCTGTTTGGGCTGAGAGAGCTAAGCAGGCCAGCATCATGGGCTCTCAAGAAAAAATGCCACAGAGGAGATGCCTTGGGAGGGGAAAAAAGAAAAAAGATGTGGGAGAGGAAGAAAATTCACCTTTATTGTGTGTTAGGGACTTAAACGCTTGAATAGATTCACACGGTTAGGCCATGTCACAATCAGAAACAAACTCCCTGTCTTCCAGGCGCTGCCTCAACTCGTTCTTCCTCGGAAATCTCCAAGGAAAAGCTCCCCAAGAACAGCGAGGCGGCAACGAGGCCCCGTGGCTGTATTCTGGAGTTCTCTCCCTCCTTTCTCTACCCTGCAGCTTGGCACCGCCTCGGCTAACACAAACGAACCTTCAAATATAAATAGTAAAATATTAGCATCTTTCAGACAGCTTCTTTTCTACCCCAAGTCTTTTGGGTGAGCGTTACAGGCTTGGCAAACCTCTTCTCAAGCAAGCCCCGTGAGACTTATTGGTGTCACTAGGGAACAAGTCTCTGGTGAGTCATTGCCTGCAGTGCTAGCCCAAGAGAAAGGGGACCTTTTAGAAGAATCTAAGTGCAGAAAAGAAAATTATTGGGGGGGGAGGGAGAAGATGTTTCCAACACATGGAGGCTAATGGAAAATATACTGTGATAACAATATGTTTCCCGATTACAGAATGGTTTCTGTAGGTTTGGTTTCGCACAAAGGATAAACCTGCCAAGCAGAAGAGAACTGAGCAAATATGGTCTCTATTACAAATACTTCTACGCTGAAGTGCAGAAAGAGGGACCTGTGCCCAGTGCATGATTTGTAGACAGTGGGATTTATTATCCTCTCTCCTAATGGGTGGGAGAAGGATAATGAAAATCCCAATTATCAAGAGGAATGGAAAGCTTCGTTGTATATCTGAATAGGGCAATTAAATAATCGGTGATTTCTAAACTGGGGCTGTAGTGTATACGCTGGTGGTGACGATATTTCTCCCCCTCCCCAATGAATATGGCTACCTGCCTATTTTTGTGTCAGTTTATTTGAATTACACAAACTTGGTACATTGCTTTATTGTTCTTCATTAAATGGAATCAGGACTATGAATAAGATACGACAACACTTCAAAGAAATACATATCCTGTGACAATATAGCGGAGACCCTTATTTCAGACTTCCTTCACACAGTAAAATGATGAGGCACAAAGGAGCTAATACAGTTGAACTTAAGGGGTTTCTACTAAATCTCTACTCGGAGCTGGCAGTCCTTTCCTTTCCCCTTTCCTCTCCGCTTTGTTTACTTTTAAAAGACTCTGGTTGTTGAATTATTTGCAGTGTTGGAGCAAATCTAAATTTCTGGAAACAGCATTACTTTGAGCAAGGGTTACTCTTTCCAGAAATGCTCATCTGACACAGTGGGGGACAGAGGCACAATGGCTACGGTACTATCGAAATTGTAATTTTAGTGTCAGAATGAGCATTTCACCAATCGGTCCCAACACTTCTAAACAGAGGAAGCTGGCAATGCTGCCTCTCTTTCCAAACACGAGTGGTGCAGCTGCACACTCAGCACTGATACATCCAGCTTCCTCCCACACCCCTAATTTCAGACACAGAGAGACCTTTTTTTTTTTAAAAACTTGCACCAGTGCTAATCAGGAAAACTCTGCTAAAGCCAGTGATGTTTCACCAGCAAAAGGAAAACTGCAAGTAAGTGGAAAATCAAGTCTTTTTGAAATTCATTCAACTTACTGTACAATCTTTCTGGTTCAACCTGAAGAACATGATTTTTGAAAGGGCCTCAACCTGGCCTCCTTTCCTAGAGGTGCAATTTTGCATCTGCAATCAGTTAAAACCACAATTAATTAAAGTCATAAACCTTGCCAATTACACATCCAAACGTCTGATTTGTGGAGCAATTGGGTAGTTAGGTAACCACATATAGGACTTGCATTGAAATTGAACTTTGAGCCTGGATACAAAAGTCAGTATTGAAAATTGAACGCTGCTTCCATTTTTCTATATTTTATCTCTCTCTCTCTCTCTTGTTTTTTTTTTTTTTTTCTACAAGAAATGATGGTGTGACCGTGATGACATGGAGGAGAACTATGAGCTACATCAGATCTAGCTAGAGACAGAACTAGCTAGAGAGAGTACTTGGAATGAATTTGGCTTTATTTGTTAATATCTGTATCAATGATGTTTCCACCACAGCTCATCCGAAATGTCATGGTGGGGAGACAAAACAGTAACAAAGGAAATTTTCCCTGAAGGCCAGCTGGCCTTGAAATCTATGGCTCCACATCACATTTTCACTAGCCATGCATTTGCTAGAGAAAAGGATTGTAAGGTACTACTACATGAAGTAATTTGAAAGTTGAAGCAATGAATTTTTACAGTGTAAATAATTCACTTTTTGGAGAGAGAGTGGGGGCAGTTGAGCTTGTGTTTAGTGGGTGGATCCAGTAGATCTATTACTGGCAGTGGAGGCTGCATCAGTAAAATCCATCTTCTGAAACAAAATGTTTCTTCTTTAGACATGGTGACACTATGTAGAAATAGCATATTCACACAGCAGCTATTCATATTACATTTATAAACATAAGAAATTGCTGACTAGAGAAAGGCTCTTTGCTTCATCAAGCCTTTTCTTTCAGTATATTTCATCCTCACCTCCCTGGTTTATCACTGTATCCTTCAGTCCTTTCTCTCCTGAGATAAAAACGTCCAGCTGTCTCTTAAACTCATTTAGATTACTTGCTTCGCTGGCCAATTATTCCATATGTTTACTACTGTTTCAGGCAGAATTATTTTACTCAATTCCCAGTTTACTCTTGATTTCCTAGATTTGCAATGTGTTTCCAAGGTCTTGGGCTACTGATTTGAACAAGTATTTGTTCATCTTCCGCATTGTTAAAAATATGTATAGAAAATTTTAATATCCTTAGAAGCCACAATTAGGTCAGTAGTCAGCTTTTCTATGAGCAGGCTAAATGCAGGACCTTAGCTTTCTTTTCCTCCTGAATTTATAGCCTTTGCTTCTTTCAATGAGTCCCTCCAACCTCTCGCCCCACAGAGGTGTCTATTGACTCCCTGAGGCAGGGGCCCTCACTGAAACTAGGAGGTTCATCTCAGAGGCACCTACCATTACTTTTTTTCTCTCCAGTGAGAATAAACCTATCCTTTTTGGATTTTTGTGATAAATATTTCCTTAAAGGGACAGTATCGAAGTTGAGATACAAGAGAAAGTGCAGCGGCACCCAGATCACTTCTCACTTCGTTATAGTTCTCTTCGCAATACCTGTATGGTTTCTGCTACCTGTATGGTTTCTGCTATCTGCTATACCTGTATGGTATCACTGCAAATACCATCTGATGTTGCAACAGCAGTCGAGATTTCTCATGCAAGTTCCAGGTCCTCTTAACTTCCCCAGCAAGGGAAGGGTTCCCTAGGCTTGATGAAAGTGGGGAGGACACATTCCCCCTCCGCGTAAGAAGAGATGGTATTCTCCTTAGAAGCTTATCTTTCATCAAAGAGTGACACCTACATATAACTTTAGGTGGAATTTTGTTACCAATTGCTGTGAACCAAACCGCATGGTTCATGAACCTTTCATAAGCTAAACCCTGCAGCGTTTACATAGCATTACCAGACACATAATTAAAAAAAAATAGTTGCTGCAACTCAATGTCTACAAAAAATAGCATCTCATTAAGAATGTGCCCAAGGGCTGGAGTCTGGGGTTTGGGTTTGGCTCTGGCACTTTTCCCCCAAAATCAACAGGCCTCCACCCTGTCTCAAGATTTAATTCTGGGTCTTGGTGACTGATCTAACTATTGTTGGGGCTTCCTCATGAAACACATGGGGTTGATTCTTTCCCCATTTACATAGCAAACACGAGGAGTAACATTGTTTGGGAAATCTCCATCACAAATGCATAATTTTTTATGTTTTCAGTTTGTGGATTACTTATTTTCCATAGCACATTTTCATCATTTTCTGCCGAGCACACTTTAATCTGCTTCCGTGTATTTTCTTGATGCAAGGCCCTTTCCAAGGCCTGCTTTCCATGTACTGAAAAATATTTCCATACAAAAATGAAAATCTCAAGGAATTTTAGGAAAAATTCAGTGAAAATATTCTGAAAAAACATTTTAGTGCTTTCCAGTCAGGAGCTATCCAGAAGAAACCATCTGCTGCTTAACGTAAGCAAAACCTTCATAGTTATCAGTTGCTTTTTGGAAAAGATCAATAATATCCTAAGCAAGTGATGAGTAAATCTCTAAAAAAGGGTTTGCAACCTTTCTGATTTTCAAAGTCGTAAAACATTTCCATTGAAGATGTGTAGTGAATTTAAGCAACTGAAGTAGGCTGGGATTTTAGTCAATTTTTATGGACCGCTCAGGAGTAATCCAGAAATTCCCAGATGGCAGACTACAGGTTGAAAACCGCTGATCTACAGATATCATTTGGATAATCCTCCTAAGGTTTTAATATTCAGCTAAACCTGAACAACACCCAAATGGCAGTGTAAGACCAAGCAAGTCATGAGTACCTTCTTTATTTGAGATTTGCCTTGCATCTAGACTGAGTGAATAGTGTTATAAAGCCTATAAACAAACAAAATTTAAAAATAATTTAAAAGCTGAAATTGTATAGTTTCTAAAAAGTTCTGCAGATACTGACTTTACAGATTGACAAGGAAAGAGAGAGGTAAAAAAGATAGCTGAGCTGCTTCAATTTCAAATAAGGTTAACTTAGGAATTAAATTAAACCTTCTAATGCCTACTTCTAATGTTTTCCTCAATTTCTCATTATTTTCTATAGGACCATGGTAGCAGTCAAAGTATTGCATTTAATCCTTACAGCAAGACCTCCATAAGTTGATATTTTCTGTCTCCAAAATAGCTGTTCCTTGCAAGATATTAATTTACTAAACCCAGTTAATGATGAGTTATTTTTTAAATTAAGCTTTTTTCCTTAAAGCTTAAGTTTTAGTTCCCTAAAAACCTAGAGCGTAGGGCTTCTTACCTGCTGTCAAACTATCTGTCTATTCCCTATCTCCCTTCCCTCAAAAAATAAATAAAAATAATTCTATGCCTTCTTGTTAAAACCAGTTATTCTTTTTAAAATGTTACATGGACCTGGAAATGGCAAAGTCTGAATTTCAAAGCAATATCAGATATGTGAGCAGAATTCTGCTCTGAAGGGTCTACATAACAAGTTACAGCATTAATAGTAAGTACACTGCAGTGTACTGGCAACCTGGAAAAATGCCTAAACCTTTCACAAGTATTTTCTTTCTCCTTTACAGCTTTTACCTTCTCGCTCTCACCACAATCTAACAGGGTGCTCAAGCATGCTGCCAACTTCAAGCACATTAAGTACTCCTTCTGCGATACGTGCAGGCACTATTTTCAAATATAGCATCACACGTACACATGGCTGAACCTGGACCTGTGTCTGGAAATGTGATTCCTGTTCAAGGAGCTCTCCATTCCTGTCTTCAACCTGAATTCTGAAAAATATTCTTATTTAGGAAAGACTTTTAATCACACGCTTGAGCTTCTTTCAAAACAATGAGAAAGATGTGTACAAGTGCCTAACTCTCAGAATATTAGAGCATGTGCTCCACTGTTTAACATAATTACGAAAAAACTAATGTAATAATTTTGCTAATTTTTATCCTTTCTCTTCTATTAATTCTACTAGCCAGTTCTTGTATCTTTTGTCTGCTGCAAATTCTTTAGCAGACTGCGGCAATAATGCTTATAATACTCTTTGTCCTTCATTGTCAGTGTACATTTTTAGCTTTTTTTCTGCTGATTTTACCTCTTATATTCAAGACGGACCAGACTTGCTTTTATCAGCCTTGCCCCTTGCAAGTTTTGCTACACTCTGTATCTCTACTCAGTTACAGTGGTTTCTTTGTCTTTCCATCAATTGAGATGTAAAAAGGGTAATTTAGGAAGGTGGGAGGATATGGAGTGGGAAGTGAGGATGAGGAAATCTTCTTCAAAAAGTTTTCCCTGTTTTTTACCTTGTCATGCAGCCTTACATAAAAACAGCCTCCCCTGGCCATGGCAGGCCAGGCTACTTTCTCTCCAGCACACTATGGATTCCTTTCAACAAAACAATAAAGCTCTTGCTTAATTTAAGTGCACGCATAAATTTTATTATCTTCGATAATCACAGGTTAAAGATAAGCATAAACTGACGTGCTTTGCCAAGTAAA
>NC_133899.1:57333276-57403276 GCF_964199755.1 Larus michahellis | reverse complement strand
AATGTAATTGTCCTCTATTCTCCTCTTGGTAATGGAGATAATGAATGACTGCACAAACAAGAAGGATTGCTCATCACAGACACAGGGGTGGCTTCAAACCGAAAAGCCCCGAGTACAAATTTTAATTGACTGAAAACACAGGTTGAAAGAAAAGAGATCCTGTCTTCCATTTCCAGGCTTCGAGACAATCACTGCTGAGTGTTCCCCCTTTGGTTCGGGGGGCGCGTTCTTTCTCCTGACCGTGGGCCCCCCAAAATGGGTAAAATGAGACTGTAGAAAATCCCGTCGTTGGAAAGCAGCCACAGAAATGCTGTCCAGTATGCAATTCATGGAAAACAACTCCTCACTTTAATTGCGTTTAATCCCAAACTGCGAGGAGCTGGTGTTATGAAAAAAACCACCTCCTCCAAATGGAAACAGTTCCATCCAGTTAAATACTTATTGTACTGCAAGGAATAGTATGTTTTTAAAATTTCGGTCAAAATACAACCACACATAAAGCGAATTGCGTTCAACAGCACAGAGCGTGATGGAAATCAGTGAGCCTACACAGTGTGATAGCCATCCTGGAGCTATTAAGACATTTGAAAATTGGTACACACAAGATCAACAAACACTTAAAAGCCGAGATCTTATCAAAATTCACCTTGCACAGATGGCTTTTATTATTTCTAATTAAGAGTGAGGGACAATAGCACAACAACTCTAACTTATTTAAATAATGTTCTACATTTTGGGGAAGAGAGAGAGAACTGGTGTTGTTTTCTGTTGATTCCCCCCCCCTCCACCTTCAACATCAGTGATTCTACGGCTTTTAAATGTGAAGTGGACTGTTTATCTGAAAGTGTGCTGGCAGACTGCCACCATATTTCTAAGATTAAAGAAAAGATTGAAAACAATCAGCTTTCCGAGGAACTGAAACCACGACAATATGTTTCTGATTAATTTACAAATATATGTATATATTTAAGGCTAAACTACAGAACCAGAAAATTCCTACTAGTTAGTCTATCACAGGCATTCTTACACTTTATTAGAACAGACATCATATTGAAATAATAAGCATGGGAGGCCTTCGTTTCTTCTTTGATCTATATTACTAAATGTCTGACTGGCTCAGATTTAAAATAAACTTTGGTATGTTTGCACTTGAAAACTGGAAAAAGACCACAAGTAATAATTTGTTGTCAGTTTCCATATTCTCTAACTAAAAACTATCGTTTAGTCTGTGCACTGCTGGATGCCAGGCCATGTTAGTCCAGTCACCCCTGCAGTGGCTAAACTTTCTTGTAGGAATATATGCTCCAGTATGGGAGCAACGATGATAGATCACTTCATCAGCATGGAACGAGCTGAGATGAATTAAAGGTACAGGCCACAGCTCTCCGTGCTTTCCGAATCTCTTGCAGGCTAGTGTCATTACAGTCTTCGATACACAGGTATGTAGGGGAGAAGGGTACCACCGAGCTCCTTTTCCTCTGAACATCCATGGATCGTGATTTCATGCCAAATGCATCGCAAATGCGAAGGCAAGATTTTAAGCTGTTCAATGATGGCTCTTCAGTGTCGTCCTGTGTGTTTTTAAAGTATTTTTTCCTGTATAAATGCTGTTGATTTGCTTCCAATAAATTAAATGATACAGTGGTGTTAGTTTTAAGCTTGGGAGTTTATATATATATATATATTTTTTTTATATATATATATATGTATATCTGTAGGTAACAATTTTATTCAGACTGAGGTACAGGTTATAAAATTTCATACAAGATTAGTTTATTTTCTCATTTAGAAAACTAAATTCAGAGGAAGGAACGCAAAAGGGAGTTTCGGCTTAGGAGGTGAAAGAATCTAAATTATTCGCCCTTAAAAAACATAATGAGAACAAAATGCTATGTTATGTTACAAATGGCAAGACTAAAGAATACACTGACATCCTTTAACTTTTGTCAGCCTATTAAAAGCATTCCTTAATTGTCTGTTTAAACATGAATCTCAGTAACAAATGAGTTAATGCTCATAAAAAAGGAAAGTGCTTTGAAAATCTCACCACCTCTAAAAATTCCTATTCTACTGAGCATATCTCATCACTTTATTGCCAAGGTAACCATGGGTATCTCGTGAACTCTCCAGTGCTACTGGACGGTCAAATACCAGTGCTGCAAAACACCTTGTTCTCTATCTATAGACGATAAGGCCACGCTTAAAACACAGGACTGAGCTCCAAAATGGATGCACTTCTGAGTCTATGTGATGACTGCAACTCATATGGGAAGGAGAGAAACCACTTACATTCCAGAAGTTTCAAAATTCAACAGCAATAGAAAGTGCTATGAGCATATTCCCCTGACAGGCTACGCGTTGGGTAGGGGTTCCATTTAAATCGTGGATAACTTTCATTAAAGCTTACCTGTTTGATCTAGCTCTCCTAGAATAAATATCCTTCTCTGTTATGCGCATACATTCTGCCAGACACATTGTAATGGTTCTCAAGCACTGACGCTAACATTTTGAGCAGAAAGACTGCTGTTATGTCTCTCTCAATTCCTAGAGAAACCACCCATATTAAAAATGGTGAGCACCAAATAAAGCACCTGGACAGACAGACTGAGCTGGAGAATTAGAGTTGCCGTGGATGATCTAACACCAAACACACCAGCACTCAGTAGCCCTGGGGCTTCTCCATCGATAAAGGATGGCCATACTTATTGCTGGACAGGGTAGAGCTGATTTGAACCATAATCCCGCTAGTTGAGCTGAAGAAAAGAGAAGTGAAAAATCAAAGCTAAAATAGATATGGCCCAAGGGCCTAAACACCCTGTCTCTACTGTATTCCTGACTCTTGCTGGTCTGATGAACAACGGGCCAGGAGGACCCACTTTTCTGTGTCTTGCCACTTTAAAGACATCAGGTAACACATTGAAAGAGACAAGCTGATGTGCTAAGGAAGTTCAATATACATGAGAGGGTTGCTGATGACATATGGCTGCTTTTAGACACAACAAAAAAGAAAGATGACCAGCTGTGTGGATTGCAGAATGAAAGCTTGTGAAGCATATTTACAGGGAAAAAATAGATGTTCTAAGGAAGGGAAGAAGGATGATTAATAAAGTAATAACATGCAGTATTGTGGTAAAAAAATTCCTATCACATTGGAAACAGAACAATGACAAAGAACCATATTCTCCAGCACTGTTAGAAGAAAAACATTTTGTAAACTTTTGTACAAAATTTTCCACCAGAAAATTTTCCTTCGAATATATTAAAAGGTTGATGAGTGGTCTGTCCAGCGATTTTGAAAATGGTGAGTATTCACACGGACAACAAGGGTGAGAATGAGCATTATCACTCATCAAATACAATTTGGCTCTATTTTCTGGGAAGAACTGGGGTTTCTCATGAAAATGTTAACATATTACTGTTGTCCCAGTTTTCAGCAAAGCTATCAGAAATTTCAGGGTTTTGATATATAAGAATAAAAAGACCCTTCGGCTCTGGTCTTTCAATTCAGAATTTTCAGGTAGTGAGTTCCCTGAAAGTAGGATAAATAATGGGATGGTCTGAAATAAGGAATGGAGAAAAGAATCTATGGAGAAAATGGAAAAATATACGACAGGGATGGTAGGAAGTTTAATGGTGTTCTTTGTAGCTAGCAACTAATTAAAAAAAATGCAGCAATTAGTGCTCAATAGGAAAATATTAAGGTTTGTACTCAGACGACTATAAAGATAGCTGAGATAACTGGAAAGAGTTCTGTTGCAGTTGTGTGACAATGAATTACAGAAGAGAGAGGCGCTCAAAGTTAGACTTAAATTTTGCTCATAGAGTAAAAAGAGGTAAATTTGGTAGCTATGGAAAAGATTAAATGATAGAAAAAATTTTAAAAATGTATTTTAGATAACAAAGAAGTACTGGAGAGAGGAACAGTGATGTTGGAAAGATGGTTTTCAGGTCAGTCTCCAGGCATAAAGCACAATGCCTAGTAATAAAACCAAACAGTATTACAGTGATTTTCTTCTCCTAGATATTACATGATATCTCCTAGATGGTTGGATATAAAATCCTATTTCCATTGAGTCAGTGAGAGTTTTGTCATTATCTTCTTTAGAATTTGATTTGGAGCCTAATTTAAGAAACTTAACCTTTGACTAAACATAGGGAAGTGTTACTTTAATCTTCTGAAATACAAAATCTGTATTACAGACAAATACTGAAGAGTTTTCTGTAATATTTTACAACTATTATAGAAAAAGACTGAAAAGACAACATGGAACGCATCTGTAGAATAAACTGATATACCCCAACAAGGACTAAAATTAAAGTCACTAGTTGAGGACCAAAACCTGTAATGAAGCCAACACAAAGAGAGTCTTTTAAACCACTAGCCAATCAGTATGGTAAAGTAGTCTCAGAAGTAAAGGCGGCAAAAAAAATTACCATAAATGCTGAAGTAAAAATCATATTGAGAAGGTCCTAAAGTGATGAACAGAATTAAGCTATAAGACAGAAATAATGCTTTTAAATAGTTCTCTCTTTTATTTAGAATGAGATGTCTCATCAAGTTCTGCTTCGTTAATCCCTTAAGAGAGAGCTGGAGCAAAGATGGGGGGTGAGAACACCTTACTACTGCAAGCCGAGAAAATAATCAGCACTACTAAAAAAAGTGTCCCTTTCATTAATATCAAGATGCAGAGCTGGGTCCCTTTTAATGGCGTAACAAAAGGAATTGTCTTGTGAGCCCTAGATTTTTCTTCTCCAAAATGTGAACCTTTACCCATTGGCAGGCTTATCAAAAATCTTTATGCTAAAGATCAGCCCCACCAGCACAATTTGGAGGTGAATATCCATTCTTGACCCTATACAGTCACTGGTTTTGAGGTAAGGTACTGCAACAAAAAACGGGTTGCTGTAAATATCAGACCCAGGTATGTGACAATTCTCAAATTTTGAATATATTCATCTCCAGTCTCACCTAGATTACTGGCTATGACTGAGGAAGATGATCGTTTCATATCAGATCTTTTTACTTAGCCTTTCCAATTTGGAGTAGGAATTTGTGAGTCATATGGACAAGTTTAGGAATGGAACCGACATTAAATATTAAACAGTGGTACCCACACAGTACAGTTATAGCTGTCTTTGAAGGTTCAGCCATCTCACTGACTAGTTCTTTTTTCAAGATCGGATAAGCTGAAGAACCTCAGATTATGTGTTTGAAAAGTTCAGGACCACATAAGGATTTTCACAAATCTGGTCCCAAACAATCCCAGTGCCCTGCCTTGCAATACACCCAGGGAGTCAGTTCCTACAGGGCTAATTTAATTGAATTTGAACCTCTATCTAACCTACCGGAGCTGGTTCTTTTTTGATTGCCCTAAACCAAATTTTTACAGAAAATAGTTAACAAATGCATCATGAAAAAATACAGGGTTCACAAAGCCATAAAGATAAAGCTCAGTTTCATTTTTTCTGCTCTGTAGACAGGATTTACAATTGATAGGGAAAAAGCCCATGTCCACTATGAATGATAATGGACAAGGAACTAGTATATTCATTCCGTAGCTGACTTCTGTTAGCTGGGATAGAGAACTGCATAAATCAAGGATTCAAGGAAACACAGAAAAGGGATTATATAACACGTAGATGAGAAAAAACACAGCTGTGAAAAGATTAGATACCCTAAATTCCCAAGAAACAGAAATATTTTCTTAATGATTTCAAAGGAAAGGAAGATTCAGAATTAATCAGATATAAACATGCAGAACTCCAGAAGAAGTGCGAGTGTTAAATACTTCTCCATCCTGTAAAAGAGTATGTAACATATTGTGGACTATTTAGTGAAGTATCCATTGCTGAATGTCCAGAACAGTTTTCTGAACTTCAGCAATACATTGAAAAGCCTAATTTAATGAGGAAGGCAACATGGATTTATGACAGCAAGGTCTTTCTTAATTAACTTGCTGGTGTTGTTAAATAATGTTATCACCGGAGCAGAGGAATGGAAATGCCATAGATAGTATCTCTTTCAGTTTTATTACAGCACTTGATATAATTTCAGATTAAAGACTGTAAAGTAGAAAAATGTCTCATAAACAAGTAACAACAAGTGGTGGGTTAAGCTGACTAGTGAGGAGACACTTCTTACTTTTATATGTAATTGAGTTAGGCAACAATATCAGATAAAGCTAGAAATACAAAAGATTCATGCACTGTTAAGCATGAAAGGTATGCTAAAGGGCCAACCTACTACCCCACAAAGGCAATAGAAGTTCTCTGTGGACTTCAATGGCAGCTGGATTGTAAATTTATTAGCCTTTACCGACTAATACAGCAAGCCATTTTTTCTTGAGATGCAGATGCTGTTATGTAAATTGTGAAAAAATGGTGCAGAAAGATGTCATTAGTATTTTCTGAAATGTCTTGGTATAATACTTGAGTGAAAGCATCAACAGGCACAAAACATTTGTCATTATCTCCCTCATCATCACCTTGCTGGATCATAGTTTAACAAGCTCTGTTACGGGTCTTTAGTTAAATTCACGATTCTTCAGTTTCTGCTGCTTTGTGGATCTCAGGCTCATCTTTTGCTTCTGCTTTAATTCAGAGCTATTGTGCACCTACCAGGCTAAATAAAATCAAGGAAGTTCAATAGTGCGTCTTATATTTCTTACTTTAATACTCAGGTGGAGTAGGCAGGGCCAAGCATATCACAAATGTTACGCTAAATACTCTGAAGCCTGTAGACAAATCAAGTCACAAGTATGGAGATTAAAATTCACTCTGCATTTGATGTGAATTAGGTACTGATACTGCAAAAACTGCTAAGCTGCCCGGAACTGATTTCTTCAGTATCAAAACTTATAAACCAAGAGAATGATGCAACTGACTTGGAAAACTAACTCTATGGTTTAATCTGTGTTGTGTTAGAAACCGAAAGTTAGATTTAGCGTATTTTGTGCCATACCCTGGCAGTAATACTTATACAGTGCTATTGAGCAGCACTTTCTTCCATGTGAGGACCCTTTGAGTTTCATTGGGTTATGCACAGAATTAAAACACTAATCAGTACAAGTAAGGTCTGGCTCCGAGTCTGGCTCATAGACAGAGGACCGGAGAGAGAACTTTGTTTTGGTTGTTCTGTAAGTAGGAGACTTTGAATTTCCTTTTACCTAAGCTACATCTGCTGAGCTAGTTTTATTACAAAAGAAATGGGAACTATGGCAATACATAGCTCCAAGAGTCTCCCATTCATACCATAAATATGTGAGGCCATGGCTCTGGGCAAGCTTTTCAACACATTCAGTAGCAGGATTTGATAGAATGCAACAGCTAGCTCTCATTGCACCTCTTAATTTGCTTGCTGGAACTTGGCAATTTACCTTTCAAGAGCCACAGACCAAGTGGATATCTGTTTGGCACACACAAAAGTTCTTTTCAGGGATCTAGTGAAAGGGTAAGGTATGGACTGCAGCTTAATGAAGTTATAAGCTAGTGACATATCTTGCCAGAAAATATTCATGACCTACTAAAAGGAAAGAAAACTAGTCATCACAAAATAAGGGATTATGTTTTAATTTTTAATATACATAGTTTAATTTGTACTTAGCTGGTTTTAAATATATATATATATACACACATATACACACTGCACTTGCAAAGCAAAGGCAATGGCTGCAACAACTTTTGTAGTACAAAGACACCACGTTAATAACGAAACCCTGAACCATTCATAGCTAAGGCCAGGTTTGTTGAAGAGTTCATTCGAATTTTGGCACACGCTGTAAGACTTTTGGGTGCAGTGCTGCAATTGAGGTTTTCATGTGGCAACTAGGTGAAACTGCTGTGGTTCAGGCTAAGTCTCACACTAAGACTGAACTCAAAACCTCAAAGATGAACTCTAAGCCATGAACTTACACAGATTTACAAACATTTCCAAAATTCTGCAAAGGGAACCTGCAAGTCAGTTCTTCAAAAGATATCCACTTTCCAAAATATGCATGGATTTTGTTTTGCTGTTGTCCCGGTCAGGCCAGAAGAGAAGAGTCTATATGCTATCTTCTTCCTGGAAAGTCTTTTCTGCCTCTGGGTCCTACACAAGTTGGTTATTTCTACACTGGCAACTTGTGTACAGGATTTTGAAATTCCTGACAGAATCAAGACCTGGAGCCCTGTCTCTTTGCGGAGACAAGGCAGTTTAGCAGGTGATAGGACTGTTAGTACTACAACGTTAGTAGCCAATATTGAAATGTCAAGCCAGTGATATTTTCTGATCTGGCTATCAGTGATCTGATAGCCAGAACTATTATGAGGTTTAGAGCAGAAGTGATGATGTTTTGAGGTTTCGAGGTTTTGAGGTTTCGAGGTTTTAAGGTTTGGGGAGGGGGAGGGGGAGGCCTCTGAACTGAAATGGTCTTCTTGGACAAGGGGCAGTAGAAAGTGGGTCTAAAAACAATAAAGCATCTGAGAAAACATTATGTCCGATTTGAAAGCGTTTATTAGTGCTTGTGCTTCTCATTTAACGTGCTATGATTATGGTTACATTTAAATCAGCTTCTGAAGAGCAGCTCAGGTATGTGGGGTGAGAGGGAGAACACATGGAGAAGGCAATAGCTCTGCAAGGTGCTTTTGGGGTTGGGAAAAATGGGGATGCTAATGCAGCAAGGCATAGGGTTTATTTTTGGCAAGGATTTAACTCAACCTCAGGGAGACAACTTGGAGCAGGAAAGTGAATCTGGGAGAGGTCATCAGTAAAGGGTAGTTGGGGAGTAGGCAAGGGCTCTAGAGGAGGAGATGTGGGTGCCGGTAGACCCCAGGGCTGGAGAGATTCAGTGGCTGGCTCTCAGCAGGGCTGGGGTGGGAATGCCAGGGAAAGAAGGGTTATCAAATCATGCCAGGGTCTGACCACCACCTGGGCACCTCTGGTTTGTTTCAGAGTTTCTCTGTAGAGTTTAAATGAATTTATACGTAAGCCCCAGACTTTAAGAAAGGATGAAAAGACCTCTGGAAATAAATGCACATAGTTATAATCTCAGTTGTCTGGCTCTTTGTGCATTTTTTTTTCCCATTTCTTTTTTTATTTCCACAACTTGCCAATAGTCTTAGGTGTAACAACATATACTATGCATTGATGTTCTGCCTACCACTACCACTAAGCACAATGTGCTGATTTCCACAGGCTTAAAAAGGAAAAAGCACGAAAACACACATACACACACAGAGCCCAGTACATACATGCTTAGGAAACAGTAGATAGCAACATCTGCCATAGATCTGTAACATTTTAAAAATGTTTACTAGGAAAATGTTAAAAGAATGTATAACGTTTATACACTAGAAGGCCTCGATCCAAAGTGTCTTCCTCAGAAGGGTGTACTGTTCTGCTGTGTGGTAGGTGCCCTGAGCTGCTGTTAATCTGAAAGCAAGAAGTATTCGGTGCCACTGTAGAAACATTTAGGCACCTGAAGATGAAGGTAAGTACGATAAAAGATAATAGGAGTTAGATGGCTAATTCACCTGATTACAGCGGCAGCTAGCCATGCAATGCATTGAATTACTTTTGAAAATTTGACAAGGTGCTCTTCTGCGTTTTTAGTCACCTAAATGTGTTTAAGATCTGGTCTGAATGGAGCCTGTTGACCCTTCCACGTATATCGGATGCCCTCCCCTGAGACCACCATATTGCTGAACATCCAGTGCGGTGAACGTCCACTATCACCAAGGGAGATTAACCTGCGTCGGTGTTTTGGGAGCTTGTGGAGCCCCCATAAACCTTTAAGAGGGGGGGCTAAAATGAAAGCCAAGTAATTTACTTGATCTTTTACTGCCCGTTTCTTCTGGGTAGCTTTTTAATAAAAACTCCTTACAATCAATAAAATATATTTATATAAGTACCACACTCCTACCAACAATCTGCGAGCTGGTACATACACTTCGCGGCTTATAAACTGACACACTGTAATATCCGCACAGTTTTTAGCAGCTGTCTCTCACACCATGTGTCCTGCCCAAGTGGAGACTGAGATTCAGACATGGTGTTCAAAAACTGGGATTATCCAGTAATTTTCATAATAAATGGCAACCATATAATAATTAATTCCGTAAAACCAAGCAGGGAGAAACAGCTGAAGAGCAGGAGATTTTTTTCATTGCAAAGAAGAGGTAACACCGAGGGGGGGTCCTCAGATATTCTGGAGGTGGGTATAGGATAAGAACCTTAATAGTAAACAGATAAACTGATATTATGTTCCTACTCACACTCCAGTTTTGGAAATGGATGTATGACTTCCATAGCAAACGACAGGTGAAACTGCACATCCATCCTTATACATGACTCTAAATGTATTCATGAAAAAGAGGAGTCCAGAAATCTGAATTCTACCTAGATTTTAAAGAACCTGGCATTCTACCTCAATCCGTTCTGCATAGGAATAGTGGCATCCTTTTAAAATTATTTCTTTGGCCTTGGAAAGCCTATCTTTTCCATCTTTGTGATGAACTTGCCTCTACTGGATCTGCAAAGTAAGTTGACAAGACAGGACGTCACTCGTCCCAACTGCAATCACCGAAAGCTATCACAGGCCTTGTTAACACAGTAAGATGAAGCTACAAAGTCAAAAATGGATACCTATTGCATTTTAGAGCTCTATTTTTTCAGCCCTATATCTTAAATGTGGGTGAGAAAGCATGATTTGGGCCTTTACTCATAAGCAATACTAACATGGTGCAATTTGCATCTCTTTTAAATAATGCAGGAACAAAAGTTTTGAGTAATCTTAATCTATATGCTGTTTTCTTGGCTTTCTAGCCACAGTTGAGTTGGCTCATCTAGTTATTGGAAGTAAGAACTGACTCTCAGTAAATCACATCATTTGCATAACATACCTGCTTTTTACAAACAACGATTTCCTCACCAAAATGCTAACAAGTTGGCTTATTTGCTATTAATTAAAAAAAAAAAAAAAGAAGCAGCTAAGCTTGGTTCCTTCTTTTATTCCACTTTCTGATATTACATAGTGGTGAAGTTGGCAGATCTCCTTTACAGGTTTTAAAATTTTCAGATTCTGTCGGAATTCAGAAAAAAAGTTTCAAAGTGCTCTGTAGCGTTACAAAAGACTTGTGCCATTTTCATCTGTTAGCTTGAGCAACTTGCCAGTAAATAAAGATGAAGAATTACAATAACATAAAATAATATTTTTGTGTATTTAGAATACTTTCCAGACAGGGATCTTAAATTGCTTCAGGAATGTTAGGGAATACAAGCAATGAAAACCTTACTACAACACTCCCTAGAAAAAGAAAGCAAGAAAGGAAAAAAGAAGCTGGTTTGGGATAGAGAAAGGGAGACCTAGAGATACCTAGTGCCTGACCCAAGGTCATATGGGAGGAAAAATGCATAGCTGATGACAGAACCCAGGGATGAGCCTAAAGAAAGTCGCAGGAGGTTTCTGCACCAAGAAAAGACACCTCAATCAGCAGTTGGATTTTTAAGAGCACAGGGAGAGTAGTCAAAATCCTCTAGTTTATAAGAAAGGCATTTAAGATCTACAAATGACGAATGAAGGTATTTTTTCTTACTACATAAGGTAGTACTTGCATTTCTGTTAAGTGCAGAATAATTAAACAAACAAACAAAAAGAATCAGGACACTTTGGAAGGACTGACATCATGGCTGATTTTCAAAGAAGTTTCAGGTTTTGGGGTGCTAATCCCATCAAAACAAAATAAGAAATGTGTGCCAAACTCCCTGTGGCCTCATTGAAATTCTCAGCTCATATCACTATAATTGATTGCATATGAGCACAAATTAGAGTTAAAATATAATTTAATTCTATCATGTACATATGTTCATTTTTTTTGCTGCCATCATTCATTCATTGCTTTTTTTAAAACGCACCTTTCATTGAGTGATTTACAGTAATACAACAACAACCACAGAGAAAACATGCTTCCTTCCATGCCCCCCCCCCCCGATCCTAAAATTTTAAAAAGCAATAATAAACAATGGACCGTAACATCAACTGCCTTGCATTGACACCATTTCTCTGCCAATTTAAACTAGCTGAGTACGTGGCCTCCTGCATTTTTTTGTGTTTTCCAAGGTTATTCTCAGCAGCACCTGCACAGTAAATAAAGGTAAAAGTGCAGCAAAATAGACGCAGACGTATCAGCGAATGAGGAGCTCTGCTTCCATATACATTAGTGAACTTTTCTCCTGACAAACAGGCTATCACCGTATAATGGGCTTTTCCTGAAGTTTACTGCGGCACTGTTTATAATAACATTGCATCCAGCCTGCCTTGTTGGTACTTTTGCATTGCAGGGTAACAGTTCTGAGGTGGCAGCAAACAGCTTCCGTGCTTGTGTCAGGAGAAATAAAACTGTTATTATTTCATACACTTCAGAGGCCACACTCGAACTCGGCAGCTCTGCAGAGCTGTTGTGAACAGAAAGCTCTGCTGTAGAACACCGGGCTGCCCCCTCAACAATAAACCGTCTTCTCTCCCCTCCGTGTTTGGCTTCCCGCCAGTTGCCCATTTGCTTTACACCATCAATTTATATTCACTGAGATGGTGTAAGGTTCTAGAACAGCACTGATTATCAAATCTGCCTGCCAAACATATGAGCAGTAAAAGCTGGTCTTCCAGAGTCCTACATGTATCATCCAAGGGCCCGATCCTGCGAGCTCGCCCGACGGGGAGCGGTGCTCCCATCAGCCGGAGCCAAGGGAGCCCTTCACAACAGCAAACGCCGCTACTGGGAACAAGCGCTCGCGGGACGAGGTCCTCGGCGGCTCGGCTTCCTTGCGCAGAGCTTTACGGGAGCGCTTTTCAATAGCCCCACCGCGGCGCAAGCCCTGCCAGAGTCAGTCGGGAGAGCTCGTAGCTTTTGTCACATCTTTTGATTACTATTTCATACAGCAGCAATTTGCCAGCTGATACTATCTCTTCCGGTACATGTGAAGCAGTTTTTAAAAAGGCTTTAGAATAGCCATGCGGCCACTCATTCCTTGCTAATCCCAAATACTGAAAAGCCAAAAAGCTCTCGCGCTCTTACCCCTCCCCACGTCCAAAACAAGCCAACATCGGGGTTCAAAAAAAGTTAAAAATCACGAAGCCTTAGAAAAGGACTTTAAAAAGAACGCAGGCTGATTTTTATTTGCCTTTAATGTCTAAGGAGCATGTAAATCCGACTTCCAAACTTCCTATTTAATTGTGGGATCTAGGAATTTACTTGTTCTTTAAATGGAAGTTTAGATCCTCAGAGGAAAGAAAAAAAGATGTTTACAGCTGGGATGGTTCTTTAGAAAGACACCAAATGTCATGAGAGCAGCATTCAGGAGAACTGAAAACACCGCATTAACAATGGATTTTAGCAAATTAATTAGCCTTGCCCATTTTAATTTATCTTTCACAATGCTTTAAGCTTGTGAGAATCAGCCACAATGGGTTTTGTTCATAAGTTACTTTGCATCTAAAAAGAATTAGAATATTTCATGCTTCCTTTTCCATGCGGTCATATATATTGGTAATCCTAATTTGAATCCTTTCGCCTCCTGTGCAATTAGTTCTCACTGAAGCCAATAGACGTCACCAATACGTAAGGAAAGCGCGATGGAGCTTTAATGAGTGGGAAGTAATTGTAACAATGAAATAGCAAATGAAGAGGTTTTGCAGAAACAATACAGCTTTCTGGATGTGAAACAAACCTGTAGAGATAAATGCATCTACCTACTCTTTGCTTAAGAGCTATAATATTGGGCTCACTTAATGTATTCAGAAGTGCGCATGCATTTTCCAAATGTTTCCTAGCTATATTAATCACATCTCAATCCTAAAATGAACTCTGTGCAAGAAGACTTATGCACATCCGTAGTGTTATCTGCAAGATTACAGCCTTTATTGCCGACTATTTGTAAATAAGGATAAAAGTCAGCGTAGGCATCTCTTCAAATGCAACTTTAAAATACCATATGTCCTTATGCTTGTGTTATGTGACGAAACCTGACAGATCAAAGGACCAGATTTCCCACTCTACATTGATTATTTACTATCATTCATTTTCATGCATTTTAATACGTGGTATCTACATTTAGGTTCTTGAGAGCCAGAGAGAATTCAAGCTGCAGTACTTGGATCCAGACTCTGAACTTCACATAGCTTGGGGATCTGGCATTTTGGTTCAGCTTTTCCTCTATGTAAACAACAGTGTATCTCAGATGAAGTCCACACTGCCTTCAGATGTGCTCGAGCTGTCTTACCCCTTTCCCCCTCTCCAATCTATTCACCTTTTCTCCTCAAAAAAGGGGAAAAAAATCAGTTCATGGCTAGAAATTCATAACAGATTTTGAATTCAGGCAGTTCACTGTGTAAGTCAGTGGAAGCGCTCACGTTGTCTTTCCAAACATAAACTACCAGGGTGACCCAGCAGAGACAGCAACAGGGCTTCTGACACTTCTCTTTATTGCCCAGTCATAAATTCATAAAGGGATGTATACTATCACCAATTGGTAAGTTTGCTAGATAAACATCAACACCAATTTAATGACTTGTGTACACGTTGTAAACCAGGGAATCTTTATACAAAGAAATGAGATAAATCAAACATGAGCTGAGGCTTAGAGGAAAGCAATTAAAGCTTTAAGGTAAGGTTGCTGAGGGAGGGCCCTGTATCACATTATAGCGTATAATAGAAAATGTGTTAACATGGAGTACAGTATGTGAAATTAAATTAATTAGTAATATAAAACACTTCTAAAGCAGCATGTCCATTGACAGATAAATAGATTAAACATAAGAGATAAATAACCCATTCAGAGATCTCAGCTCTTTTTTATCAAAGAGAAGAAATGAAAAAAGAAATCAAACTTCCTAAAAGACAGGGGTGATAAAAGCATAGCTAAAATAGACATTTTAAAGCCGACTTGTTCGCCCCAGGCTAGTGATTGAAAAGAAAAAGCATAGCCGGACCATAAAAAACCTATTGGACCATATTTCATTTGCTATAGTATATTTAAATGTTTCACTGCACACCAATTTAAATCTAGTGCCTTATAGGCTGGTATAAAACACCTTAAGCTGTACTACTTTCGGAGCAACTGTAAGGAACCTTTCTTTGAGACAGACTTCTTATAGTTACCTCACATAGCCTTTCTTAAGGTTAGTAATACACTTAAGGCTACATGGGCAAATTTTTTCTGCTGCAGACATCAAAATGAACTACAGCTCCTTCCCCCTAACAAAATAAACACGTAATCTTCTGTTAGGATTAAGGACCATTAGCACAATACAGACTGGAACAGGAAGAGCTCTCGGAGTCCACGTACAAAAGCTTAACATGTTCCCTGAACTCCAGACAAGACCTTTGTATCATGTCCAGCTCTCCATGTACAGCCGAAGCTGGAGGTCCCTACTGGGCATGCAACTGCCACAATTAAAGGAACCACTCAATTAATTACATACAAAATCCCTATCCGCCTGCTACTTTTCACTGATTGCCTCTGTGTATCTCTCTTCTAAGCTTCGACCAGTTTCCCAAATAGCTTTTCCAGTTCCACCTAGCATGACAGAAGCTGGTGGAGCACTTCCCTCATTCTGGTTTGCCAGATGAAAGAATCTGATAGCACAGAAATTGGGACAACTACTACTTCCCACAGGTTGTATTATGGTCACTTCCCAGCTGAACATCTCTAGTTTCTGAGGTCAGTGGCTTTGCCAGTTTTCTGGACACAGAAAATGGACACACCAAGCATTTGCCAATTTCAGGCACACCTTTGGTGGTCCAGACTGTCATTCAAGGATCTCAGATTTATGCCTATGGCATCCAGTATGCAGAAGTGTCCTTTGCTCCCCACCACCTGAGTTAGGCGAGTAATACAGAAGTTACTGTGGGAATTCACAGTCAACACTGATGCCTGTTCTAATCTGGAACTCGCTACCCGGAGAAAAGTAAGTTTTGTTTTGGTGAAAGTAGGCTTGCATTTATTCATCTCCACAGTGATAGGAGCCTACATGTTAGCCACCATAATACAAAATGCTTTTAAATCCTCCCTAAGGGAAATGTATTATCCACCATTTCTGTAAAAAAGGAGAGGGGGATGGGATCTAAAGGTAAGTATTCTAGCTATAGGTCAAAAAGCAGTATTTCTCCAGCAGCCTCAACAGTGTGCATCATTGCTTTAATACAGATGGTTAGACTTTGTGTTTGTTAGATTCGTCTGGGTGCAAGAGAAAAACGATCATGTGTAGCTCTTTGGTAAAGATGGATGCAAAGCCAGTATTCACGTACTGGAAGTTTTGACAATGCAGAGGGGCACTTGGTCAGTATGTTAGGAAAAAACAGAAGTTAGTGACGCGTCCAAGGGTGAAGAGAGAGGGAATGGGACATACTTTGAATGAGTAAACCATTCCAACCCTACAATGCAAAGTTTAGAAATATTTTCAGCAAGTTAGGTACACAAATTAAAGCTACCCTGAGGCAACTTTAATTTACGTGACTGGTTGATTTGCTATCACTATGTAACTGCCAAAGTCTCACTGCATTTGGCAACATCACAGAAGTAACCTTTCCGTACAGGCATATCACGCACTAGTAGTATCTGCACTGAATTAACCCGTGTAAGCATTTTTAATAATATGAAGTGTGCGTTTAAAGACAAATTCTGTCCTCATGAGCACTGCTGCAAATCTGCAGTAACTTACTACCAGTCCCTCTCTTCCTAGTTTCTGGGAAAGGACTCCTGAAATTTGCCCTTTCAGTTTATTATAGGCAGAAGAGGTATTCCTCTTGTACGACAGTATTTCCGTTTGCTAAACTTCACTTTCCAAATTGATATTTACTCTGCAGAATGTTTGCCCAAGCCTCAATTATTTTGGAAAGTTTTAGCAAAAATGATTCAGCCATTTCTGAAAATGAAATTAAAGGAAAATATTGGTATGTTGTTTCTCGCTATATTTAATTGAGGAGAGCGTGCTTTGGAACAGAAGCATAACATTTGGAGAAGGGATGGCCCTGCTCTCTGGGATGTGCCTTTTGCCATCTCTTTGAAAATCCACCCACATTTGGCCAAGCTATAAACCTTTGAAAATTTTCAATTAGCACTAGTTCAGTAAAGACATTTAAGAGTTTGTCAGCTAAATTCTTCAAAGACTCCATCTGTACTGAACATGCTCCAGCCTGTACATGCTGGCATCTGCAGCACCCCCCACAGAACAAGGGAGCATGCGCCGCTCCAGCTCCGAGCAGGACTTCCTCTCAGACAGTCCTTCTCCATTGCTGTGGACCTTCCTAGGCCAGGGAATGAGCACAGGGTGCTGTCACCTGTGTCCTCCACATCCCACACCTATGTGTCAAGAAGGACCACAGAGGAGTAATGTAAAGCCAGCTGGTATTTTTCTTTTAATGTTTGCCTCCAGTGCCTGCCATGACAAAAAGGCCTCAAAAGAGAGCAGCAGTGTGAGGCTCCTCTTTTGCGGTGAAACGGCAACTAAGTCAGGTCCCAGCTCTTCATCCGGTCTCCATCATCCACCTCACTGGCCCTGATGTTTCTTTTGTGCTCATCATTTCCCTCATCCCACTCCAGTCCCAGGGTCCAAGTCCCAGGAGCTGCCTCCTTCCAGTCCACTCCTAGCCCCATGAATTCTCAGTCACCTTCTCCCAGCGCTCCAACTCCATTCCTTTAAGGTCAGAGTCCCCGTAACTGCCAGCGCAGTGCCAGCCTCCTTACTCAGACAGCCCCCCTTCATCTCCTGCTTTGCTCGGTGTCTCAGTGTGACACAGACTACATCTTTCTCTCTTGCACTGCTTTGTTCCCCTCTACATTTAGCTCTGGCAGCTTCCCCCGCCACAGTCCTGGGTATGAGAAGAAAGAGTAGGTATAGGACAATCACTCATTGTTTCCGTGCCTGGCTATGACTCTCATCTCAGGCACTTTGAAGCAGACTTGAAATAGTATGTGCAGTCCCTCTACAGCATGCGTGCAGCCTCACCAGCACGAGGTGGTGTGGGATTCACAATTATGGCTATTTAAGACAGAATTTCTGGAGGTTTAGCTATCAAAACCCAGGAAGTCTTCAATAAGCATCTGTGAACTGCGATTTTTTGCTAAGACTTAAACCGTGGCCAAATTGTTACATTTTTATAAGGGAAGCAAAAGCACACTCCTAACATTCACCTGCCAAATTTCAATTTCCCCCCTCTCACAAATGGGAACACTAAAGCTGTTCAAGGAAAAGGTCTCCAGAATTATTTAACACTGTTAAATAATGTGCACCATGCTTCCTCTTCTTTTTTTTTTTTTTCCCCTGATCTATTTTGCCTGAAATTTTTCACTTTTCCTCGAGATTTTAGCTGTCTTTTAAAGGTCCTGAACAGGACTTTGAGACTGAGCCTCTGCTGATATTCTGCAGTTGTTGGTACACGCTGTATCTCAGGATCAGAAACTAAATGCTTAAAATCCTCAGATTGGCAGTTTCTATAGGTCTTGGCTTTTTATTTTAAGAAAATTAATTTAAAATAGAAACCATTAAATACGTAATGTAAATATGTTATGTGTTAGATACTTGTAGGACCTTTTAATTTGATCAATTATTTCCCGCTGTGCGTATCTTTATAATACTTCTAAGCTGTCTGAAAAGTTCAGCTTGTTTGTCTAACACGGCATAATTTTTGCAAACTGAAACAGTTTTTTCTATTTACTTTCCCCACTTTTGCATCAGCTGCTTACTAGGCTTGACTCTGAATAAGTTTGTTAATCCAGGATCTCTAATGGATCTCACCTCCCCTGGTGAGGGCCACAAAGATGATCAGAAGGCTGGAGCACCTCTACTATGAAGACAGGCTGAAGGAGTTGGGGTTGTTCAGCCTGGAGAAGAGAAGGCTCCGGGGAGACCATATAGCAGCCTTTCAGTACTCAAAGGGGGCTTATAAGAAAAGCTGGGGAGGGGCTCTTTATCAGGGAGTGTAGTGATAGGATGAGGAGTAAGAGTTTTAAACTGAAAGAGGGGAGATTTAGATTGGATATCACGAAGAAATTCTTTACTGTGAGGGTGGTGAGGCACTGGAACAGGTTGCCCAGGGAAGTTGTCAATGCCCCATCCCTGGAAGTGTTCAAGGCCAGGCTGGATGGGGCTTTGAGTGACCTGGTCTAGTGGGAGGTGTCCCTGCCCATGGCAGGGGGGTTGGAACTAGATGATCTTTAAGGTCCCTTACAACTCTAACCCTTCTATGATTCTATGATTCTATAGTAGGAGCCTGGCTCTATGGGGCAGAGCAAACGCCAATTAGCTTAAGTAGTCAAAGCAGTTAAGGTATTTCTTGACCATAGGATAATTTTCTGTCAATAAGAATAATACTGTTACTTTAAAAGTCTAACACAATACTTTGTCTCAGAGGTATTGTTTCCATTGCACTGCATTTCATAGATCACTAAGCAGCATTAATTGAAGCCCCATTCCTTCAATCTGACCGTAGGAGGACTATGCACAACCTGGGGTTTTCTATTGAGGGAAAGAGAAAATGGTGACCAAGAGAACAATAGAAACACATTTTGCAAAATTACAATATTCCTTTTTTGCAGTTCATGACAACTCAGAGAGTTTGAAAGCTGAGCTTTTTCTATCTATCCACCCCACAAGCCTGCAAAGTTTCTGGCCTCTCTGTCTTCTACCTGCGTAAAGCAAGAAACGCTCAAAGATTACCATCACCGGAAATGGCCTAACTGATCTGAAAATGTCAAGGAAAACATGTAAAAAGTTTAATTTGGGTGGATTGGATTGCACTGGCTGGACGAATAAGTAAAATCACATAGCATTTCTTCTTCTCCCATTTTTTTGGGTTCTGGGCTGATCTAATAACACAGATTCTGGAAAAGTCTTTCTGACTCCTTTCCTGGAAGGCTGGGTGGCATTTCATCATAGCAAAGAATCTGTTGGACTGGGAATGAAAGGTTTGATGGAACTGAAGAGTTTGCTGTGGGATCAGCTTGTGGGTTGTAAGTAGGACAGGGTAACACAGTGATGCACAGCAAAACGTTCTCAAGTTTCAGACCTAGTGGGCTATACAAGCTGATAGCAAAGTGGCTGTTTAAATTTTATTTCTCTCCGGGGCTGGTATGCTTACAAGATGGGATCAACGCTGTACATTAGAGCTAAATTGTCCACTCTGAATATGCTGCTTTTCATACACCAACATTTTGAGGAATTCCAGAAAAACGAAAGAAATGTACACCAAGAAAACAAGATGCTTAACTGAGAGACTGAGATTTTAAAAGCAAACAAACAAACAAACAAACAAAAAAGCAGATCTCTCAAACTTCATGAAAAAGAGAAAGCTAAGGAAGAAAAATGATCACAAATGGAACAATAGCTCTATCAGAAATTTTGCTTTCCAAGAAAGCTTTTGTCAAAGTTTTTACACAGTCTTTGTAATTAAAAGTACCAAATCAGTATCATATTCTGGTAAGACACTGAGTTAGCTTTTTGGGCATGACATTCCCTCAAAATTGTCTGTATGTATGTCTTTAAGATGGGAAGCCACCTTCACTGAAATATAAGGACTTTTTGCTTAGAAACGTAATCTTTTTGACACTTGGGGAATAAAAACTGCCTGCTGTAGAAAAGGGTTTGAATATTGAACGCTGTAGAAGTAAAAAAATGTTGCTTTTAAAAGTGCAGTTTGGTAATTCCTGCAATCTCTTCATTGCATGTCTGCACGGAAATCTCCAGCTTTTTTAGCATCTTGGAAAAAAATTACAAAATCGTCATACAAAATGATACTAAGAAAAGTCAAGGTCTGAGGCCCCATCTTCCTCCCATTAGATTCAATAGAAAATAAAAATAAATCCTATTGTTTCTCCATTTGTCTAAGACCAGGCTGTGAATGAGGTGTGGAAACTAAACTACACTCTCAAGCTTAAAGGTGGTCCCTTTAGGTCAGGGCTCTGGCACACCAGCAAGTCGTTGTAGGAAATGCAAATTGCCACTTCTCATTGCGGTAACCTTTCTGTTGATAGGGGACTTCTGTCTCCAGGGCTGTCGACCTGGCAAATTTCACACGCATTTAAAACAAAAAAAAAAAAACATGCAAAGAATTAAACAAAACCAGAGTCTAGGAAAAACACATCAATGTAGAGGGTCTATTTAAAGAGGAATTTGGAACTGGACTTCTGTGACGTTTCCTGTACTTTAAACGCCTTTCTTTTTCCACTCGATACATTAAAGGGACATGATCAAGGCTAAAGAACCTAAAATTAGACCTGCCAGCTGTGTTTTGGTTTGTGAGTATTCGCAGGTCATGCTGTCCCTGCGCGCTGCCTGTCTGATCCATTCCCTGGAGGAGGCAAAACACTGGAACGTAAAGGAATTCTGATACCCCTTATACGTTGCAGTACAGTCTCCACTCTCCTCAGAGTAAATTAGACAGACAGAAAGAAGACAATACACAAATACCTCTGATCTTGAAAATAGCACGGGGCTTGGGGTTTGTTATTTTATACTTAGCATCTATGTTTCATCTCGCCTTTTGGGGAACTAACAGGTTTTAAAAGGTCACACAGGAAAAAATACATTAATGTTCTCGAGCATATTTGATTTTGGGTCAACTGTGTGAGCTTTTACTACATCTTCTGAAAATATCTAAACCTTCCATAATCCTGCCAATGCAAGCTGAGTTTTTAGTATCTCAAATTACTCATTAGTCTGCCAATTTTCCACCTAATAACTCATTTAATTACTGAAAAGCAGCTCTAGATAGTTTGCAATTGCTCTATAAAACTTACTACTAAAATTTTGAGGGGCAGCTTATCCAAGAGGCATTAATCTGACCTCTAATTTTCAGGTGGTACAATCCTAACTAATTTGTTTTCACAGGTCAAGTAGGCACACATATAACTGCATAGTTTGCATATATTTATGATCTTTGCATGTGCAAATAAGAGTTCTGAGTTGAGCAGCTCAAAATTAGAGGCAGTTTTGGATAGTTCAGCCTTATAAACCCGCCAGATGAGCTCTGCTTTTTTCAGAACAATCATCCAAATGAGTCAGGCAAATAGACATGGGTGTGTTATTGCCCTGTAATTAGGGGTTGACAAAAATCTGTAATTTTCAAAATAATAATTGAAAACGCCTGTGGAAATGTTATATCGAAAGCTACATTTAGTAATGTTAAAAGCAGCGCTCTTTTCGAAAAGAGGTACAGATTTCTGAACCAGAGTAAGTCTTCAGGAGAGTCAACATTTTTTTCTACAAATGTAGCATTTTAAGCTCAAAATAGTGCATAACCCTGCTCAGGAAACCCTGGAAAACACCTCAGGGTTTTACAGCTGTTTTAATACAGCTCAGAGACAGCAGTATTAAAAGAGCTCTTTAAATTGTCTCTCTCCCACAATCCCAAGGTGGAGAAAGGAGTTGTAGAGAACCAGAGCAGCTCCAGCTCCCTCCCCACTGGACCCGCTGTCTCAGGACTTTCTGCTGTAAACCTGGCACACAGGTGACAACACTGCAGAAACAGATCATACCCTCCGAAAGCACCTAATTAAATTCTGAGGGGTCACTGTAACATGCGATACTCATCCTCGAGCCCCTTTCAACTCCCCCTCAGTCTTTTGTGCACCTAAGAAGGTGCACACCTCACACTATGCAAATAGACATCTGGCGTCAAAGAATATGGAGGTTGTTATGTGAGTTAATCAAGGGAACACTTTGTTACGGAACAGGAAAGGAGCAAACAGGGATACGTCACAAAGAAAAAATTTTGAAGGAAACGTAACAACTTTCTTTGTTGATTTGCCTTCCTACCCTGCCCTCTGTTTAAATTTAAAAGGTATATATCAAGGCAAAAAGATATTCAGCTCAATTACTAAAAACATTGGCAAGTCATGCGCACGCAGAAAGAAAAAACCCCAGAGTTCTTAAATCAGGATGCACTTGGAAGAAAGAGAAGACAAACATATAATCAAGAAAGAGATCAGAATCCCTCTGCCACCATATGATCTTTTCCATCCCACGGTCTAACTCTTTGGAGCCCAGAGAAGAAAGTGGTCAGAGCCCACGGGGCTGGTGAGAGCACATTCTGTACGGAGGTAGGGAGGTGCACGTGGGATTCTTTCCATTCCCATTCACAGATTTAGGGAAACGCGTGGTAACATCCAGGTGATCACCTTTACAGTCACAGAATGACTACATTTTATAATACCAGCAGGACAACATAACTTAAACACTGATTAAGGAAACAATAAGGTTGAGTTAAATATATGGAGTCCAGCATATTTGTATTATCTATGCCGTGTCATGCAAATTGTGTATAAGAGAGAGCTTTTATGATTTGCTCTTGCCATTTTGCTTCAATTCTACAGCTATAGAGATTTTGAGACAGCAAATTCTTGATTAGTGTGCAGTGATGATGCAAAATTGTAAGCGTGAATTAAGGCAACATTCATGCATTTATCAGGAACCATAATACACAATTCTGGTGGCAACTATTCAGCCACTGGAGTGACCTCACTGGTTTAATATGCTCAGAGTTGCTGTATAAAGTGAGAAAACAAGTGTACCAGCATTTGCATTAACAATGTTTTGCTGCAATCACAAGCAAGCTTTGATAACATGTATTAACACAAGTCATCTTAAAAAAAAATGCAGATGCCAAGTGTAAAAATGTTGTTGATATAAAATGTATATTATAAAGTAGCACTAGTAAAATGAGATGTAGCATTTTGTCTTTCCATAGATTAACTTGCTAACCAGATTAAAAAAAAAAAAACACAAAAAAACAATAACAAAAAAACCCCAAACCAAAACAAAAAATAACCCCACACAGCAAAAAGCCCTTATTTTGGCTATTCAGTTGTTCGCATGATTTCTGTGCAACTGTACATATACTAATGTATACATATACTGCATGCATGTTTCTTTGCCTATATCTGCACACACACACAGATGCATACACACACACACAAAGAATATAGCACAAGTTTTTATATATATGTATATTGCCACATACAAACATATATGTTCCAGAGCTTTCCTTTTAGTGTTTTTCTTGAATCTTACATGAATAATATCCAGCATCATGGACCTTGAACACTGATGACTCTGGTTAACGCTTTTATCCTTTGCTTGAAATTACAGGATCAGTCTAGCCAGAATTTATGAGAACCAGACCCCAGACCTCACATAGCTCACATATTAGACCATTAGGCATCTAACTACCTCTGAACAATTTCAATGCATTATCTTGCCTTCTCCCTGGGGCACAAACTTCACTCGTCCATACTTTTAATATATTTTGTCTGCATGAAGCAGATCGAGTTATTACATGCCAGCAGATCACGACTTACAGAAATCTCATTGCTCTACAGTGATGCAACTAATATCTCTCCCTTCTCCATGCTGAGATAGTGCAGTAAAGAAATGGTCAACGTGCAATTTTCAGCAAATTAATTGATAACCTATTCAGTTCGTATTTGCTGTTTATGCTTACAGGCAGGTTAATTAAATATTTCCACCCTGAACTATATTTGTGTGTGCGTATACACGCTGATATATCACCATACATAATCACATAGCTATACAGAAGAATTTTTCAAATTGTTTAGAACACTCGCTGCTGCACTTTACATAAATATAGTGTCCCTCTGCTGTGAGAGGTTTTACACCTACTTTTCAAAGGCAATATGAAAACAGGGTGTTGTTGCCAAACATACATTTGCATTATCACACGAGTGGTTTTGTTTTGGGTTGGGGTTTTTTTTGATTGAAATATAACATAAAGTAAGATTAGAAATCAATTGACCTGCGAACCCTCCTGAACCTTTTACCTAGGTTGCAAGGCCATTACGTTCTTTTCTTTCATTAGCTTTTTGCTGGAGCAAGGCTGAACAGGAAACAAGGGCGATCCTGTCTCCTCCCCAGGGGCTGTTCATCAGCTGGCTCAGTTTACAGCAATAAAAAAAAAAAATTAAAAAAACGGGAAACATGTAACGACTCAGAAACCTTATATTTTTCTTTATGCATTATGATCGTTATTATAATACTAATATTAACAGCAGAGGACAATCAGGGAATTGCACTCTTTTTGGAATTTCTTTTCTGCAAAATGATATGCACAGATTTTTCCTGCATTTAACTACCTGCCTTTATAACCCAGTTCTAGGTAATGAAGTGATTTTGATTTGGATCTGCTAAATGAGTTTCCTTTATAGCTTGCGTTCTTGATGAACAGAAGATTACTCATAATAATTCTGTATTTCAAATTTAAATTCATTGTTAAAAAAACAGAAGTGAAAGCCTTGTTTCTCCTTTCAAAAGCAGTTTGCAGCCCTATTCTGCAAAGTGCTCAGTGCCTTGACAGAGATGCTTAGCGTCAGAGCAACTGCAAGAGAAAATAGGGTTACTCGGCACCTCAAAGAAGGCGCTTCACACTATACAGGATTGGACACTTAATTCCTGACTAAAACAAACTCCATCAAAAGGTCATCAGTCCCGGAGACTAAAACAGTTTTGATGAAGTCCAGTCTCCCACTCTGTTGACAAGCGTCTCAATTATTTTCAACAGCTCTTGGTGTCTACATCGGAAGAATGCAGAGCAATCATCAGGCTGAGGTAACCACAGGTCCCTCGGTGAGAATCTGCAGAACATGCACATTGAGCAGCACTTTAAGACAGCTATTTTTTTTCCACCTGAGGTAGGAATAACTAATGATGTAACCAAGTTATCAGCTACACGTTTTGACATACCGGCAGTGCATGAACTAATGCCTTGTAACTGCAATGCAAGAAGAAATAGCCCCTCAGGATAAATTCTTTGGAAGTCTATGCAAGCAAAGCAATGAAATGTCTGGATGGAAAAATCTAGAACTTTTAAATAGGACTGGATGGGACTTAACCTGATGGATTTTCCTGTGTGCCGTACGACTTGAACGAGGTAAAGCTCATCTGGCACTAATCGGTTCTATCAGTCTTTGCTGATTTGCCCTAACATTTAGGTTAATTTACGATGCAAGCTGTAGAGAAGAGAATACCACGCTCTTCTTTGCACTGCCTTGCTCTTGATGACCAGCAGCACACACCTCTGTGCACAATATACGCACATCCAGGACACCTCGGACTTCAACTTCCTCATCTTTGGACCAGGTGATTTTTCAATAGCTGCTTTCCTCCACAGCTCCCTTGCCCAAAGCTGTGCCTCTCTTTTTTCAGAAAGCTGCCAGGTAGAGGCTCAGCAGTAAATAAGCCTTTTGGAAATGCAGCTGGCATCCTTTCTTACCTTTTTCTCCACTGCCTCCCCAATACTTCAGCTTCCACCAACCGCACAGACTTTGAGGTAACTGCTACCCCAAATTCTCATATTTCCCAGTACCTCTGCATTCACCGGAATGCCCCTGAATACCTAGACTATTGCTGACAAGGGATTCCAAATGCCATACATTACTTTTGCATTTACAGCTTAGCTCATGTTGCTACTATGGGAGGCAGACCTTCTCTTCATTTCTTGAAAGCAGTGTACTAACGTTAAAGAGAGGCAGTGCACCTTCCTGAAGAATCTGCTGAGCTCTTCTAAGCCTGCAGAACATGTGACAGTTCCTCTAAAAAGAGCTATGGGCTCCCCTTCTGAAATGAAGTTAATTACTCCTAGCACATAGTTAAAAAAAACAACGACCAAACACCTCTTCCCCTCCCCCCCCAAGGAATAAATGAAATTAAGACACAAAAAAAGGTATTATAATTCACAGAGTCACAGAATGGTTGAGGTTGGAAGGGACATGTGCAGATCATCTGGTTCAAGCCCCCTGCTCAAGCAAGGACACCTAGAGCTGGTTGCCCAGAACCATGTCTGGATGACTTTGGAATATCTCCAAGGGCAAAAACCCCACAACCTCCCTGGGCAATCTGTGCAAGCACTCAGTCACCCTCACAAAGTGTTTCCTGATGTTAAGACGGCACCTCCTGTGTTTCGGTTTGTGCCCTTTGCCTCTTGTCCTGTCATTGGTCATCACTGAGAAGAGCCCGGCTCTGTCCTTTTTGCACCCTCCCTTCAGGTATTCATATACACCGATGAGATCCCCCCTGAGCCTTTTCTTCTCCAGGCTAAACAGTCCCAGCTCTTTCAGATTTTTCTGGTATGTGAGATGCTCCAGTCCCTTAATCATCGTCATGCCCCTTCATCGGACTCTCTCCAGTATGTCCCAGAAACACAGCTTAAAATGTATTCGAGGAAACATGGCTCAAAATGTGTTAGGTACTTTGTGATATTTTCACCATCTCTCATGCTTTCAAAGGAGAGAATGGGCCCTTGCAATGTTGTCTCCAATGTGATGTCTGAAGGAAGGTGTGGAAAGTTCAGTAAAGGATCTCTATTGACTAGACTCAATATTCCACGCCAGGAAAAAAATACCTGCAGCGGTGCTCTTCACAGATTTTTCTAGTACTTGCTGTTGCGTAGGTGTAAAATTATTTCCAAGTTTTTTGCACAGCTATACCATTAATGCTAACTTTTCACAGTTGGGCAATTTCTGGGCATTTTGTCTTTGCTAGCATTCATTTTAAGCTCAGAAGACTCATTGGACGCCACGAAAGAGGACATGAATGAAGGACATAAAGACAGATTCAGAAAAAATGAGATGACCGTATTAGCTGCTCGATAATTTATTTCTACTATTTTCAGTGCTACGTCCACTGCTTACGGTCTGTGCTGGGGAGATGACAAAGGATTGTGATGGATAGCAGCATCCATGAGAGCTCCCAGAAACTTAACCTAGAAAGACTATTTCCCCTCTAGACCATGGCAAAAGAGACTATTATTCTGATTACAAGAAAATTAAATGAAGTCTCAAAGCTAACTCTCGGGACATGCTTCTAGCTGCAGAAGGTTGCCTGCAATCTATTTACACTTACTTGAGGTCAGGCTCAGTGCTTTTTTGAAAGCACAGGAATGAATCCTATACCTGTGGTCATAATATTTATATAAGAAGCATACTCTTCCCAGCTATCTAGTGGCTTTGTAGACCTTTCAACTTTTCAAGGCCCCAGTGCATGTGACCCTACATGTCAGGTCACTGCAGAACAAGGAAAAGGGGAAGAGTTGTGTGGGAGGCACGTATCCTCTCACATAATGGCAGAGAGTCCATGTTTCAGATATGTCTCTGTCAGGGCCCTTTTGATTGCTGGATTTACACTTCTAAAGAGCAGCCCAGTGCAGCAGTTTCTCTCCCACTCCGTGATTTCCCATGGCCCAGACTATAGCTGACTGACAGATTACAGATCAGGCTGCGTAGGTCTGTCTGGCACAAGAGATCATGAAGCAGAACAGAAATTGTGGGGCCCAAAAGTAAAGCTGCAAGTGCATGACTTGTTTTCTGAAAATACATGGGACAGTGTGAGAGAAGTCAGACAAATGTCTCTTTCTCAGTGTTTAAGACTTGGCAGGTCTGCTAGCTGTAGAGCTCAGCAGCCTATATACAACTTCTCTATGCCGTCCAAGTTCAGTTGATTATTCACTGCAAGGAGGCCAAAAAAAGAGAATGGCAATGGAGGGCAATGAAGTCATATTGCTCCCCCTCCAACAGACTTCGACTTGCTCTCCCATATCCATATTTGGATTTTCATGGGACTCTCTACAGGTGCTGTGGTTTCTGACATACAACCGCAGGCAGGCTTTTCTACGTTTAAATTTCTTGTGTAAAACATGAGGGCAACAAAAAGAGCTACTTTCATTTATTGAAATGTAAATAGATAAATATCACAACAACTGTAGAAAAGGTAAAAACTATAACGTATTTTACTTTAGGATTTTATTTGTTCATATGATATACTTTTCTATACAGGTAAAATTTACTATCTTCAGCTTTCCCAGCTATTTCCAAACCAAGGCTTTGCAGGTGAGTTTGGAAGCTCAGGACTACTTTGTGTTCTATATTAATATTAGGGCTCTTTTTGGGCTGATGTAATTGTTTAAATTACTTTTGCCCATTGCTATCACAGCCATTATACAGCTAAAAATACTTCCACTTTATTTCAGAATTTCTGGCTTTCATAATAACAATGGTAAGTTAGTTCTGCATAGATTTCGCCCTACCTAACAGGTCAGAGCATGACCTAATCTGGTATTTCTGATAGGACTGGAGGTTGGAGGATAAAGGAAATCACACGGACTGCCCACAGTATTTTTCAGTTTCTGCTCAGGTTATTTCTTTCTTGCCAGTGCAATGCACCTGTTTTGATGATCTACCTTTGGAAGTTAATGGAGCCTGTGAACTTCCAGATGGCTGTGGAAAAGAAGGCTGTGTAGTCAGCAGAGCTCTATACTGACAGCCTGATGAGACATTGATCTCTTATCCTGAGACATCAATTCACAATTCTTACAAGATCTCTTATCACAGGATTTGTTTCCATGGGCCACTTGGTTTACAAAACACTGTTCATGAATAATACCTCAAATCATATTTAATTTACATTTGCCTATATTAAAAAACCCTGTGCTGCTAGAACTCTCATCAACTGCATGAAGGTAGGAGGAGGGAATTTATTTATTCTGAAATTACTGATTCTTTTGAGAAGCAACCCTTTTTGAAGGTAGAAACAGCATTTTGATGGGTGGAGGTGCAAGGGAAAAATTAATTTGACACAGGAGGCTCTGCAGAAATGCTGGTGGGGGAAGAAGTTCCGTCTGCGCCTCCAACAGCTGCTGGACAGATACTTCTGGGACCCACAAAGCAAATTGAAGAGAGAGAAATTAAGGAAAACTGTTTATTTTGGGGGAAGAAGGACAATGTAGAAAGGGAAGAGCAACTGTAGTCTATTGCCCAGTTTCCTCAATTCATGACATGTCAGTCCAGAAAAAATGTTATTAATAGTCTTCTCTTTTTTAATGTGGTGGTGGGAAGTCAGCATGACATTTCCTCTCAATAGTGCCTAAAATCAGGCACCTGAGTCCATTTTTGGTCGTTCATTATTCTTAACCATTTTAATTCAAGGGCCCCAATCAAGATTCATCGTTACACTCAGTGCTGCACAAATCTGTGTGAAGACAAAGACTTAACAACAACATGTGATCAATTTTCTTAGTTACTAGGCACTCCCGTATCTTATGGATTTAGTGAGATACACAGGGATTGAGCCTTAAGGAAATCAGGGGCGGGATTTCGCAATATTTTTTTTTTCCAAACAAAATTTTAATAATATTTTTCCCACTTTATCTGACGGAGCAGGTGTTAAGGCACAACATTCTATTATGATTACTATCATTCATTTTGTAAAATCTGCAAAACACTCAGCAAATTATAAAGTACGAATGTTAACCATAGTGTTCTCGTTCTCACTGCCTGTCTAAATTTCCTCCTGCAGCTTCAGCAGGGTGTCATCATGTTTACCTTTACTTTCTGTGCTATGTTGGTTTGTATTTTTTGTGCTTTGTTAAGAGAGTGAGAGGTACCATCACAGAAGTATCTGCACTTGAGCGCTGAGTGAAATGGTTCCTGCGCTGTCGTAAGAGGACATGTTGATGGTTCCTGCAGTTAGGTAAGCTAGGAAGATTCAAAATTTCATTGCTTTCTTTCTTAATGTGTTGTTTGTGATAGGCCTAAAAATCAGCAGCAAGCACATCATTGGGCTAGGGAAATGCCTTTTCTTTGCCCCAGGGAAATACCCATTGTATATAAATATCATGATGCAGCCTTTAATTGTATGAATGCATACAATTTTCTCTCTCCTCCAGTGAAAGGATACAGGCTTCATTCACTACAAAGGCGATACATAGAGAGTGGAACCGAGAATGGAGAAAATATCTGGCATTCTCTAACTTCAAAGTCCTTCACTTAGCAACCTGTGAAGTGTCCTTTGAGCCCAGCTATTGTTTGTATATGAGGTCATAACACTACATCAGGCAAATCTGAAGTTGTATTTAGTTTTTGAATATGCAAAAGTGAAATAGCTGGTTTATGACAGAACTTTGCTGTTGTCTCTCAGAGAATCCCACTTGGATTATTTCTGTCACAAAATGTTTTATTTTAAACTTTATACTTCTGTCATACCACAGGCTCCCTAAATGTTCAGTCTTAGTAGATCCCTAATTTTGGCCACTGCCTTCAGGGATCCAGTATCTGAAATATCTGCTGGACTAACAAAAACTTAAAAGTAAAAGACTGACCTATCTTGCCACTGCATGTGGTATGCAACTGAAGTATAAATATTTCACTTGATATTTGTTATCTTATTATTTGATGACTTAGAAACTTCAAGAGAAGTTATTTAAATACTTCCAGTGTTACATTCCTATCTCAAGTTTTACATCTCTAATACCTATCACACTGAACACTCTACAGCTTTCCATCCCTCCCTTCATCCAGAGGAACATTTATCTTTACGTCTCACAAAAAAATATCTCCCCTCAAAATAGCAATATGTCTGTTAAACATATATAATAAAAATAGGCTCTGTAGAAATCTAACATACTACATGTTGATATAGCACTGATCCACACATCATTAAAAAAAGCTTCCCCATTCACTTCCCATGTAAATATTCGAAAATGAGGCCATCTTATAAATTTGTCAAAAGACTTCTAAAGCCATGCTGTACCACATGTCCACATGTCTTTATCTTCTTGTATTTCTGCTCTGACACTGACTTGAATTTGAATCAAATCAGTGAACCTACCACTCAGTGGCCGCGCTAAGTGACCTATGTGAAAATAATTTCAAATCTGCTCCCATGGCCAGGTTTAGAACCAACCGCGATGTCAGGGGATGGCTTTTCAACAGTGCTCACCACCTTCACCGAGCTCTTTTAAAAACCTGGGCCCTGCGCACAAACGTTTGCCTCGCATACCCTACCCACACTCCTGCTGCCACATTTGCTGCCTGTCTCAGCAGAAAGCTCTGAAGAGCATTTCAGCTGAGCAACTTGCAAGGCAGGTTTGATGCTACACCCTGTGAAAATGCTTGCATCCCTCTTTCCTTTGAACAATTCTGTTGGTGTTTAAGCAGAGAGATGTCAGTCTTTAGGCATCTCTGACAATCTTCAAGGACAATTTAATTAAAATATTTATGTGTTAAACCAAAAAACCCTGCCAAAATCCAAGCCTACCCTCTTCATACTGAAAGCTTGTGACTATCTGTGGGCTCCAGCTCTCAAAGACGACTCTCCATTAGCTTCTTTGGGACTTGGATCAAGTCCTAAGTGTATAAATCATGTCAAAAGACCGCACAACATATTTTATTTGTATAAGATACGCATGAGGGGTCACATCAGTAAACTCTACATTACCATTAATGAATCACACATGTGTGACTATATATATATCAGGTCAAGCTTAGCCTGTGAACCAATGGACACACCAATTCTGAAATCCCTGCCAATTGCACACATAGTTTCCATAGGTCTGACTTTGTTCCTTCCCATTAGGAAGTGAGTAGAAACTCGTGAAGTGCTAAACAACTTTTAAACTCTTCTGAGGAATGTAAACCAAAGTAATTCTGGTGAAAGCAAAAGATTTGACAATGCTAAATTCAGTGTAAGTACTGCCCTGTTGCTTTGGTTTTTTTTTTCCTGCAGCTTATACACCAACCTTAGTCCTTTTCATTTACACTTTTGTAGTATCTGCACTGATACTCCGGTTTGTTGTCTTCTAACGTGGGCTAAAAAAAGAAAGTTAATGTTTCAGTATAGGAAAAAGCCCTCAACCAATGATGCATGTAAAGTGCTGTTATGTTGATTGAGCAGCTGGTTTTTTTGGTATGTATCCCAGATGTTTCATCAGTATGGCAACACCTTACATTATACTGTCTCTGAAGATCTTGGACCAGTCCCACCTGGTCATATCCTTAGCCTGGAGACCTCAGCCTTAAAGCACCTCTCATTACACAACCAACCTTAATGATTTTATGACCTAACATTTTTTCCTTCGTATAATTTAAGCAAGGTGCATAGGCAAACTGCTAACATCTGTTATCAATACACTGTATTTAGGGGCTTGGATTTATCAGATATATAGCTTCTCCAACAAGTACACATGGAGGTATTTCTAATAGCTTACAGTTAACAGCAGTCATCTAAGCTACATAAATAGAGAAATATTCACATCTAACTATCATTTGTAGAGCTGTGAATTAGTTTTAGAATGTCTATAGAAAGAACACTAAAAAGGAACAATCTCTTCAACATCAACAAAAAATATTCTATTTCTTTTATTATTTTCTTGTCAATTTTGTTTCTATCTGCCTGGAAATGACGTTTTGCACAACTTGGGTAAACAAAGGGGATGCTTCTCTATTCTAAACTTCTACAGAGCAAATTAATCTGAATTCTTATCCCAAACTGGTCAAGCACAAGGATGTAGGACAGTGGCTCCCAACCGAAAGGTCATGACCCCAATGCAGGTCATGACATTTATGAGATGGGGTCACGAACCTAGCGGAAATTCAATTGCAGAAATGGGGTTTGCAAGCAGAAGTAAGGTCATGAGCCTAGAAGACCAACTGAAAGGGTACTGATGTCATCTATAACAGTGAAGTCATACTATTGGTGGACTTCCTCTCTGATATTAATTGAAAAGTTAAAAATCTAGCTGGTTTGCAATCAATAAACAGGAAAGAAAGGGATCGCGCCTCTTATGAGGAAAGGCCGAGAGACCTGGGTCTGTTTAGCCTGGAGAAGAGAAGACTGAGAGGGGATCTCATCAATCCTTATAAATAGCTAAAGGGCTGACGTCAAGAGGATGGGGCCAGACTCTTCAGTGGTGCACAGTGACAGGACAAGGGGCAACGGGCACAAACTAGAACACAGGAAATTCCATCTTAACAGGAGGAAAAATTTCTTTACTTTAAGGGTGGCAGAGCACTGGGACAGGCTGCCCAGAGAGGTGGTGGAGTCTCCTTCTCTGGAGACGTTCAAAACCCGCCCGGATGTGTTCCTGTCCAGCCTGCTCTAGGTGACCCTGCTCTGGCAGGGGGGTTGTTCTAGACAGTCTCTTGAGGGCCCTTCCAACCCCTACCATTCTGTGATTCTGTGATTCTCAAATATAGGAATGATCACTGGCCTCAGCATATTAATATTGAACCTTGTTTTTAGAAACACAACCAAAAGCAAGAGAAAAATTACTAATCATCTTTAAGCCCTTTTGTGTAGTATTCCTTTCACCAGAAAGTTTATTCACATATCTACTTATTTCTATAATAAGCCACAGAAACAATTTTCTGGTAATATTTTAAGTGCTTTAGAAAGTCGAGTGGGATCTTTAGATAAAGACTTTCACTCATGCTAACACACTGTCAAAAGTAATTTTAAATATTTCTTCGAGTTTTTAACTGTTAAAAGACAAAGTTTGCCATTTGCTGGAAAATTATAAAAACTATCTTAGTTTATTTAGTACTGGCATTACAGATACTGATTCAAAAAAATAAAACCCAAAACCCTGATGGCTTGGGTAATTTACATGAAAAAACTTATAACTGCAAAATAACATGATAAGAATTAACATCTGGAAAGGTATTATATTCTTTCTTTTTAGACGACATGGATTTTTTTTTTTTAAAGCTCAATTTCTGGAAGTTGGCTATAAGCCAAAAAACAAACCCTGAATTGTTCCACATGGTTGGTTTCTGGAGATGTCACCTAAGCATCAATCAGTGTCAGAGGAAATCAAAGGATTTCCATTTCAGAAAAACTGGTTCCAAAAATTGTTCTCAAGGCATGAGCATGGTGCAGTCGAGATGAATGTAAGCTACTTTTGTCATTCCCTGATTCCAGGAGCTGTCAGAGGCTACAACATCCTCAATCTAAACTGGAGGGCTCTCAGAGCTGCTGTAAATCTACTGGTTGATAACAGACTCTTAAGAAGTTCAGCTAGAAATCAATGGAGCACATATGTGCTCTGGATATAGCCTGATATGTCTATGCCCAGTTTAGGGGTCTTTACAAACCTTAGTGTTACTTGTTCACCATACAGTGACCATTGCAGTGTGCCAACATAGGGCCCACTTTCTTTTGAGCTTGAGTTTGGAACAGATTCTAAAAGGGCATCAAAAAATTTTGTAGGGGCATCTGCGAATGTATACATGGCCGCTAAGGAAAACAGTATTGTTATCTAACCACTGCAGTCACTGATTCCTTCAGAGTTAAATTCAGTAAAGACGGCAATCAACATTTTAAAGGTGCCTTGCATGGCATTCAGAAAATGCAGATCATTAATTTCCATACTGTGCAGAAACAGGGGCCTAGTCCTAACACACCAGCATAAAAAGTCAGTGCTCTTAGGTCTACACATTAGATATGCCATAAATATTTGGTAAGTGCACACTGGCAAAAGCTGGATTTCAGTGGAGCTATGTCATTTGCTTCAACTGAAGACCTTCCCCTCAAATCTTCCTGTGGCCAGTGCAGAGGGGCAGAGGACACAGATGCTTTGCTGGATCGGGAGGTGGCACTGGAAGAGGCTGCTCAGCAGCAGAACTGACATTTGTAGGGAGAGGAAAGTCATCTGGCTAATGTGACACAAGGTAGTGGCAGCGTAGGGGACATGGAAGAAGCCCCATTCCCCTGGGACAAAAAGAGGGTCAATCATGCATCCTTCTGGGAATGCTTCCGGACTGCACAACAGGAGACTTCCGCATTAATAAACGCAACATGTGCTTATCAGGTATGGCAAAACATATGCCAACTTAATTTTTAATCTTTCCTAGATGTCTGTCCCTATACCTACAGCACCAAGATCCATAAATGATAAAGACAGAAAAGATCTCATTCATCTGCACATATTTATTAACACTAGGATTTTACCTTAGGCTATTGGCTGAAAACCTGTTTGGTAATTTTTATTCAAGACAGATTCATATGACCACTACAGTGTGCTCTGCTCATTGATGTAGTCTTGGGGCATCTACACAATTAACTCTCCCTCACTGCACATCAGTGGCATGTTAAGTTTTTCCTAACAACCTATGTGGATGCATATAATTTCACCACAATATATGAAGCATGTCCAATAAAAGAAACATTGATGGGTACTTTAGTTCTACACGGCATCAAGATTTCATACAGGCTGGACTAAAGAGAAATAGAATTTGATCATTAAAGCAACTATATCCCCCAAGCCTTTCCCAACAGACTATATCCATGGTTAAAACAGCGAAATAAAAATAAATTAAATCTGAAAGCTGATGCACACGACAGGGAGTGAAAGAAAACAAGGTGTTTGCTGTATTAGGTATTTACATATGCTCGCTATGTCAGCTGCATCACAGTGCAGCTGTTTGCAGGGCTGAAAGCAAGGATGCCCAAGTTTTCCAAAGATTTGGTAGAAACTTAGAGAGATCACCACACCTCCCTGAGACTGCATCATCTATGTAGCCTAGATTTCTCAGTTTGAGGTGACATTGATACATGGCTGGCAAATATAACTATTCCACAGTTACATGAAATCTAGTAAATAGATCTCAAATCGAAATGCCGTTTTCTTTTCATTGTTCTTCCTTCCCTCAGGGCCAGGAGCATTGACTACTGCTGAAAACAGCCCCAGCACCCAGTATCCTGCAATTCCACTATCTCACAATTCCTAAAACCCGCCAGTTCCAAAGGTTAGCTTTTTCGGTTCAAAATGAGGTAGATGTGGATGAGGCAGCTCCAGTGTCCCAATTCCATGCATGCCAACGTGCTATTTCCTAAAACCAGCCAAAACCAAGCTTACTCTGCTCTCCTGCACCTTAAAAGAAGCACAAAAAGCTTTGGCACTTTGACAAATGACGAATCCTGTTGCAGCAGTTCTTAAAAGCCAGGTCAACAAAATTTGACATCTTAACTTAAACTGCTGATGAAGACGAGTGAGCTCAAAGTGAGAAATTTGGCGGGTAAAGACTTTGCAACTCCTTTCTGACAACTCTTTTGTGGGAACATAATTTAAAACATTTCAGCAATTCACTTTTCTGTAAAAGACCACGATAAACACATGGAAATTTAAAGACAGCACATGGAAGCCAGAAATATCCAAAGACAGACACTCCTAGAGGCCAAGTTCTGCATATTAAAATGTCCTGGTTCAATAAAGCACAAAAGAGTACAATATAGCAAACAGGTTTTCATTCTCCCGTCTCTCCATCATTGATCATTACATTACTTTCTACATACTTTGAAAAATTAATGCAATATTAAAGAATTTCCTAACTTTTAAATTGTAACATAACATCTTTCAGGCATTTAATAAAATAAAATAATGAATACGGTAGAAGTAAGAGGGGTTATTTGGTATGCAATACTGCAAACATTGATCTTGATATACACTTCAGTGATTCATGAACTCCATAATATATAATAGAATAAACCTAAACCAGTCCATTCACACAACTGTGTTGCCATCACATATGACCTTCGCTCCACTTTCATTTACAGACTATCACATTATTACAGCTATCCATGTTATAATCTGCCTTTCACCAACTTTGCCTTTAATCTGATTTTACAGTGGTGTAAATTACATCCATATCAGACTCAGGTACAATTTTTATTTACCAGCCATTCTTTTTTTTTTCTTTTTGTAGTAATATGCACGACTACCTAAAAATGGTACCTAAATTATACCCATAAGATCTTCAGTGTCCTCACTGAACATACAGTAGCCAATACAGATAAAAAAATGCTGCGTCTAGCATTTGTGTTAAGTTTATATGACATTTACCTAAATGAGTCAAATTCTTTATCATCAGCCTCTATCAGAGGACATAGTGTTGTGGAGGACATCATAGATGCACACAGCCACTTGCACAGGCAGTGCAATGACATATGCAAATGACATTTTCCTCTGTGATATGTACATGCAATATGAATCTCTTTCATATGCAAGTGACATTGTGCAAAAAATGAGCTTGTGCATTCACATACAGAGCACTTGTGCCAGCCTCTGTTATACCGCTGCTCTCCCTCACCACTACAATGGCCTAACGGGACAAGAAAGCAGACGGATTTACTCAGCTGGAGGAGCACCAGCAATGCTAGACCTACACCACAGTCCCCAGTGCAGTGGCATGTCAAAGAAAAAAGAAGAGCTGATCAGACCACTGTTGCTTTCTGACACTTCCAGCTACCTCTCATCTATACCAGAGCTGGTGTAGAAACAGCGTCTGCGTCAAGGTGCCATAGCCCGGTGTTTTGGGGTCACTCTGCTGTGTCTTATCGACAGCTGAGAATCTAAGTCCTTTAGGTAAAGTGACTTTGTATGTTAAGGAGGCCTCTCACAATTTGTATCTGGAGCATCCCTAAATAAACTTGAATGAGCCGCCCCTAAGGGAGGAAAGTTAGGTACAATTTCAAACTCTTGTATGTACTGCTCATACCACAGGCCTGTTGGGGTGAAGGAAAGAGTGGCAGCTAAAGGGAAGTAATGATTACGCAAAAGGTACTTTTCCAGTTTCAGTGTTGTATAAGAGTATAGCTACTCCCCGAACTGATCCATTTGCTACCCGAATGGTCAAGATCTGTTCCCCTTGCCTATGTTGAGTAACCACAGTAACGTCAGTGGGTGTAGGTAAATGAACTGTGTAGAACTTGATCTTAAAGCAGAATATAAAAGCATCTTTAAACAGTACAGTATCGAAGAGGCAGTGTAGCATGATAAAGGGAACACTTTCTAACAAACAGAAAATGTTCCCCTTCTGCTGTCAGGGATATAGACGGACTTGATGGACGCAGCTCTTCCAGAGGCTATAGCATGTCTCTGTCAGGAGGAACCACATTGACTTAAAATGTCTTGGGATAGTCAGAAAACTATGGATAAAGTAATACATCCCGTCTCTGCCTCTGATACTGTACATGTACAAGTATTTACAAAGTCTCAAAAAACATTATGTTGACTCAAAGGGGGGACAATCAAAGTAATCCTTTTCAAGAATGAGTGTTTGACCTGCAAATTGGTTATGGAAAAACAAAAAAAATGAAAAAAAGGAATTCAAGAGGTTCAGAAGTATCATAACAGATTAGAAAAGAGGCTTCTGGCCAAAACTTCACTTTTAAAAACTCAAGTGCCTTCAAGAGTTTGGATTATTGATAGTTAAATACACATATACATGAATTAGTGGCAGTAGTAGTGATGCTAGTGAGAATAAAATATCATGTATTAGACAGCATCAGTCTCTGAACCTTCCTAACACCAAAAGAAAATGCATATATCACAGGGCCACTGAGATAAAGTAACGCTCAGCCCTAGAGGGCACAGATTTCGTCTTTATGTAAATCAGTGCCTGTCACTGCATGCATGATTCACTGCTCAGAGTGTACTCTTCTGTGACGAATGAGTCCCGCTTAATTTGGCAGTGATTATGCGGGTTGCTGGCCCTCTAAACCCCTTTGAACTTGTAATTGCTGCTGGTTTAAATAATGAACATTAAGGGGAGGTGGATTCATAAAACTGTGGATAATTACAATTTTTTTCTTTTTTCCTTTGTTTTTTTTTTAATGGAAATAAAAGGCTTCTGAGGCCGCTGATAACTGTATCGTACTAGGCTGTTACCGAAATAAAACTGCAGCCTTGCTCAGTCTCGAGGAAGGAAAGGGAATGGAGAAGAGAAGAGGAAAAAAAGGGAGGGAGAGGGAGATCAGAATGGCTTGGATGCCAGTAGAAAAGGAGGAGCAATGGCATTCATGAATATTCATAGCTAGTCACATCTGTAGCAGGCTTGCTTTCCACCTTTTTTTCTTTGCAGTTCAACATGGACAAGAAGTGCTAACAAAAGAAGGTGATTGTGCAGTTCTATCAGGCTCCAGGTTTAATGTTTACAGAGCATATGGGTGAACTTTTTTTAAAAAAATTTTCAAAGACTCATATTTTTTAAAAATTGCAAACGCCTTTAACCAAAGGAAGTGTTCCCTCTCCCTCCCCCCGCCCGTGCTGCTTTTTAAAAATTATGTTCCTGTAATTATGAATGTGAGGGAATCAGTTGCCAAGGAAGCATGGTGTGTAACATGCAGCAAATTTGTTCCTCCTCCCCTTTATGAGCACTTTACTAAATCCTCCAATATTCTTTGATCCAGTAGAATTTTGATTTGCGTGTGTAATGTATTGAAACGACGACGACAACAAAAATTGTTATTGAGGAGGGGACAGAAACCAAAGTCAGCCAAGTCAGGCAGCTACTACCCAGAAACAACAAAGAATGAATGATAAATTTAGCAGCCTCATGTTCAATTTTCAAACAACACAGCAGAGATTTATAGCTTTGCTGCTCCCATGGTAAACGAAGCAGCACACAGAAAGCGTGTCTGGTTTTGATTTTGCTATGTTTTCCCCCTTTTTTTTTGTTCTTTGCCTATTTGCAGGTTTTTTTAAAAACTCTACATTTTCTTTATCCTGGTGTGAGATGAATATCAAAGGCCTAGTGCTGTTGGTAAGCCTCCAGCATACAACGGCAGCTCAATGGGATGTTATTAGAACCTGCGTCACAACATGGCAGACTGTGATTAATAGCAACTGTATCAACGGTAGCAACTTCTCAACAACGCCCTCCAGCAGCTCTAAAGGGGCCATGTGAAGAAGAAGGGAGAAACACAACAAAAAAAAAAAAAAGGGGAAAAAAAAGGGAAAAAAATATGTCTGCAAGAGCTAGCTACTAAAGGTTCAGCTTTGCACATGATTAGGTTATGTCAAACTGTGTGACTGCTTTCAACCAGAACACAGTGGGGATATTTACTTAAAAGCACGCTACCAAACGCATGGGCTGATCAGTGTTTTATTTTGCCAGAGCCAATCATGTGAAGAACGGGATCAGGGTGATGGAGAACAGGATGCTGAAAAGACCTGGGCTGGTGGTAGAGGTATAATCAGGGTTCCCTCCAAATGAAGAAAAAAAAAGATTTTCCCAACGCTTCCTGAAAATTTCTAAGAAAACTGCAGGGCTGCTAAGTTTTTCCTGTTCCTAAATGAAAGAAAACAGCTTTAATTTTAAATCAAGTGTAAAATGATATCCTTGCTCTCCCTTCTTTTTTTTTTTTAATTACAGTTTAGAAACTGAAGTCCACACATTAAGAAATGTGAAGCTTATTCAAATTTCCAATTCTGTATCAGAAAATATTCTAACAAATGTCCCCAAGGATTCAAATAATACAAAATTAAGTTGTTCCAACAGTAGCTCATGGATATATGGTTTGGACCATAGCAGGCCCAAAAAGAAAATGTAGATGCGTCAATGGCTCTTAAACATTATAGTCTGGATATAAACTTCCAGCTCAGAAAGTCTTTAAACTTCTGCCTGCCAGATTGTCCTATACTTGCATCATTTCTTGGCCCCGTCACCACCCACTGCTGACCCTTACCTGGCTCATTGGACCAATAGAGCAGATTTTATTTAGTCAAAATCAAGATAAAAAGATTTGCTAAAAAGTTTTTATAATATTGAATATTACCTGCTCCTTATCACAAAACTTTTCTGCTGCTAAGTAGTTTTCATTTCTGTTAACAGTGTTTGAAAAATGCTAATCATTCTGTCATCTTCTGTCTTTCAGATAGAAGAGGGGGGACGTTCACCTACAGATGTAAATGATGTTAGTAATCTCAGTCACAAATTAGGGTGTTGGCATAGTATTTACACTGAAGAAAGTACGCAAAAGTATTTTAAGTGTATATATTAACATTGCAAGAGATTTAATCCATATCTGCCCGAGAGAAGTATCTGAAGACCTGGAACTCTTGTGGTAGGGTTGATTAGGAGAAAAATAATCAGCAGGTGAAAAGAAAAAAAAAGGGGGGGCTAAAAAATGGAATAGCTCTGCAAATTACATGAAAAGGTTAGGAGCGAATAGGAAGGCTGGTGAACGTTGGTACATTGTACTGTCCCCCCTCAGGAGTTAGAATGACATAGTCCAAGTGCTCTGCTCTTGGCCAGTTGTCTTTATCTAATGCTCCTCTCATCCTTAATCGTCACATAGTTAGTTTTCCTGAGAGAGCAGGGGGTATCCAGTGTATCGAAGTCCAGAGGCAAAGGAGTGTATACACAATGCTGAAAAGCAACACCTGCTGAGCTATAAATAAAAAAATAATAAATCTTAACTACATTAAAAAATACAAGCAACTTTTTATTTCTTTCTCAAAAACGCACAACTTGCTCAACAAAGCACTGAAATATGCTGTATTTGTGCCAAAGACTGTAGCACTCCCTTCAACCTGTTTATCTTTGAAGACCATAATTAAGGAGGACAAACTGGTTTATAGTCAACACAAGTTGGAAAAGAATTGCACTCACAATTTTTCTCAAACACTAATTTTCCTTATCTAAGAATCTTGCTTGATTAAAATCATGGGGCAATTAGCAGTTGAGTGAAGAGATTACTTTCTGTTGCAAAAAGACAGCCAGCCTTTACAAGTTCTACAAATGAATAATTCAGGCTCAGTTCTCAGCTGTGTCCAAGCATGAGGAAACCAAATGCTTCGGCTTGTGGCTTTCTGATCCCGGGGCTGGCTGGGGACTAATTCACACCTAATACCATTTAACGCCGGCTCCCAGGTTTGTTGGAGCACTCTTCTTAAACCTTTTCCACACAGGAATCACACCAGCACTTTCATGACTGCCCGGCCACTCTCTTTCACTCAGAAATGAATGGCAGAAGGTGGTAAGATGACAACCCGTTTTTAACAACACCCCCCGTTTTTTTCCTTCCCAGCAAAAAGGACTAATTGAAGACAACCTAGGAACAAGCGGCAAAGTGGAACAGAGCATCCACAGAATAACTATCACAATCACTCAGTACCAGAGTCACTTTTTATACAGGTGAGGAGAATGAGCTGAGGGAGAAATAACACGTTTATTCCTGATCCCTTTACTGAGATTTTAGCCAAATACGCCGAGATCTGTGAATAGCGTACACGGCACAGCAAGAAGCAGAGCCATCACTGAAAGCTCACTGCTAAAGATGAAAAAACAGCGTAGGGCACAGAGTCCTCCAGCAGTACTGTGACAGACCAACAAGTGTCCCCTGAGTTCCCTGGGTAGGTATAGGGCCACAAAGCTTTGGCAATATGGCTCAGAAATGTTGATGCCTTTGACAACGGCTTTTCCATCAATCTCTTACCAGCATTTCTGGCCTCAGAAGTTTGCAGGGCACTTGAAGATTCTGGGGTGGATGAATGAAGGCTGATGAGAGAGGGGGAAAGGACATGTGGAAACCCTTAATTCCCTAAATTTTCATCCCCTGCATCTTTTTCTTTTTGCTGAGCAATAAATACACAATCAGAACTAATGTTATTAAAACAACTTCACTCCCTCAGGATCAAATTCTGATAACAAATGCATGGCCTGATTGGCCTGCAGAAATGCATTTGAGGACAGTTTGATCCAGTAAAATCTGGAATACTGGTGATCTGTAAGTTTGATCTAAACCAAAATTATTATTTCTGCTAGGAACATGGGAAAAGCTGGCATAAAGAAAAAGCTGTGACATGAAGCATTTGTTTGGATCAAGTACAACTTACTCCTGTCTTCTGTATCCTCGAGTGTGATTTTCAGAAATAATCAAAACAAAAGTGACAAAACCCAAAAACCACAATGAGCAAACAGCAGCTTTTAAGTGCTGTGGGAACAGAGACATTTGTTTAAGTAACCACTGTTTAAAAAATGCATACATAGTAACACCAAAATAAACAGCTTGCAATGTTGTTTATTTTAAGATACACAATAGTAATGTAAAGTGCTGCATGCACTGAATTCAGGGTGTACTAACATTATTTACAGTTCTGAAGAGGGGTAGGAAAACTCAGCTCCATGCCAGAAGACTCCCTGTTCGGAGAGCAAAGGTCAGTCCTTGCTGCGTTTGCAGCAAGGAGGATTCCAACATGAAGCCCTAGACAGCTCCCACTCTCTTTTCTCACGCAGGTAGCTTCTGAACTGTATAACAAAACCCTACAAAAGGCACTTCGTGCCAATGGCATCTTTAAAATGGACACACAAGCCCATTCCTGGGAAGGATAATTAAGAGGGAGAAAGAGAGATCTTTGCCCTGTCACTTCACTTCTTTAAAAATCTTCCAAACAGGCCTGACTCACCAGACTATGTCAAGCCAAACAGAAAAAAAATCCCCTAAAAGAGAAGAATACTAACAAAACTAAGCAGCAGTGTTCTGAAAAGTGACTGACTTACTGAACAGATTTATGTCCCTGTGTGTCTGAATTGCATTTGATTCTCTGCTGACAAAAAATGCCATTGACTTCAAACCGTAATAGAAGTTTGTGCTATTTTTCTTCATAAAGCCAGCCTAGCTATAGGCAAGAAAACTGGACTTTATTCTGGCCACTCCATCGCCTATTTATTATTGTAATTGCGTAGATTTACTATTGTAATTGCAACATTACTGTTATTGTATAATCCTTGTGACTGCCAATAAACGAGCCAGAAAGAATCCAACTTGGATCTCAGATCCCAGGCTAAATTTGTAATTCTGGCAATGAGAAAAAGAAAAGAAAGGAAAAGAAAGGAAAAGAAAGGAAAAGAAAGGAAAAGAAAGGAAAAGAAGAGAAGAGAAGAGAAGAGAAGAGAAGAGAAGAGAAGAGAAGAGAAGAGAAGAGAAGAGAAGAGAAGAGAAAAGAGAAGAAAAGAGAAGAAAAGAGAAGAAAAGAAAAGAAAAGAAAAGAAAAGAAAAGAGAAAAGAAAAGAAAAGAGAAAAGAAAAGAGAAGAAAAGAGAAGAAAAGAGGAGAAAAGAAGAGAAGAGAAAAGAAGAGAAGAGAAAAGAAGAGAAGAGAAAAGAAGAGAAGAGAAAAAAGAAAAGAAAAGAAAAGAAAAGAAAAGAAAAGAAAAGAAAAGAAAAGAAAAGAAAAGAAAAGAAAAGAAAAGAAAAGAAAAGAAAAGAAAAGAAAAGAAAAGAAAAGAAAAGAAAAGAAAAGAAAAAAGAAAAGAAAAACCCCAACCCAAAACAAGAAGGCTTTTTTCTACTGTGCAAACTGAGCTCATTTGATCTGGAAGTCATTGAGACAAACGTGGAACCCCACAGTTACATTATTATAAAGTAATGTTCAAGAGAAAATTTCATTTTAAATTCAAAATACAATCTCTTTCTTCTTGATGCTTTTGAGGAAAGCTGTGTGTGAAATTCAGCTGTTTGAGTCAGCAGGCACTCAGTCAATATTTTCTTGGGGTCATTCTGCCTCTCTGAGGGCCCAAGCTTTGTTTTGAATCCTGGAGTCAAATAGCCATAAAAGTCTGTAAGTGAAAAAAGGTGAAAAGGCCGTGTTTTTCACCTGTTTCAGTATTTGAATTTCCGTGTAAATCCATAATCAACCTCATTTTGCATTAAATTTGCATTGGATCTATGTCCTTAAAAGTCAACGTGGATTTTGAATGCTCAGACGACTTTTGGTGTTTTGGGTTGACATAGAGCTAATGGTGGAGCAGATGCCAGAAATATTGGGCAATGTTAAACTGGGTAAGGGTTGATTTCAGACCTATACCTTCCCCAGATATTTGTGAAAATTCACATGCTGTGAATGGAGAACAGCGTGTGTATTGTGACACAGTCTCTGTCTCTCAATATCTGAAAGGGAGGTGTTTTTAACATGAGGTCCTCAATACAAACTGGCTTCCTTTGTTGAAGGAGCCCAAGCCTGGCCGACCTTCAGCACCCACTCAAACTCCCAATGCCTGAAGAAACAGTAATTAAATATTTCTCTTAAGCTTAGTTCTTCATTTTGGGTCTCAAGCCCATTTCTAATCCGACTTTGTGAGTTAATTTTGCAATAATTTTTCCACTGACAGATAAATGAAATGTCATTAAAAAAGTTGAAACAAATACAACAAAAACTTAAATGTGAAGGAAGCCAAATTTGGGAAGGTTTCCTTCTGAAAACAGCTCTAATTTCAAGATATTTTTCAGGTTTTAATCATTAATAAGAAAACATGGAAATATGAGAAATGCTTCAGGCAACACTACTTTAGTGTAACCCCAGGAATGCAAGATGTTTCTCAGCAGTATTTCTTCAAATGTTTTTTTGGAGTCTAGTTTTAAAAGTGCTAAGCAAAGGCACTTCCATAGATTGTTCTACATGCCCAATGACTGGGGTTGGTTTTTTTTTTTGGTTGTTGAATTCCATTATTCCTTCAAGGCCTTTTGTTCCCCCCCAGTAATTTCTCCTCTTATCTGTTTGTAGCCTGTGCTTATTCACCGATTCAGTGTCTATGGCTAGATCTTATATTTTTGGGATGGATGGGGAGAGCACTGGAAATAACAATACAGCTCTCATTTCTCTCATCTTCTTTCAGCCTCTGTTTCACTTTTTTGGGAATAAGGGCCCTGATAGTCCAGGCTCTCCAAACATCCTACTATGTCTTTCTTAGACTCTCACCAGACTGGCCTCAGGCTAGTTTCATAATCATCAAGAAAAAAACCAGTCCTGATGTTCAGCATGAGATCATAACACGGTGATCTCACTCTGAACGTTACCTTTCGCTACAGCAGCTCTATTGACTTCTTCGCTTAGAACAGTTTGAATTTCCCACCAGCTCAGTTGTGTGATATTTGGCCTCTTTTAGGCGAGATACCTTTTCACAGAGTGAGCCTACAGGGCACTGAGTAGAAAGCTCGTGAGCCCCCAGGCCTTGTTTGAAAGAGTTTTCAGTCTCAGCAAGAAGTTTGCCGCAGCGCTCATTCGGGAGGCAGTAGAGCATGTTACAGCATTACCCAGTTGGGGAGTGCGGTATCATATATTTTCAGCTGGGGCTTTGAGGAGGATTCAGATCCCAGGAGCTAAACTCGGGATAGTTTAACAGTTCTAGGGTTACGTTTATTCATACCTATGCTGGCAAAACACCACAGTCTGGTTTGTTGGTAGACGTTTTATTTTCCTGCTGTCACATATAGTTTTGCACTGGTTCATAGTGGGATTTAATCTCCTTTGCAAGCATTACTGCTCTCTAAATGGACAGCTTTTGGGGAAGAAAAGAGAGAGAAAGAGGCAAGAGCCTTTTTTTCCCTGGAGTTTGTTTGCATCCAAGAGCATTGTGGTATATAAGTTCAGGTTTCACAGAGCCAGGACAGCTAAGATTAATTATAGCAGTGAATTGTCTGCAAATGCCTAGGGTAGATAGGCACTAAGTAGTGGGATTTTTCTGGACTGAGAAGTGTTTGCTTGGTGTTTAATGGCTACCATACAACACACGCATACAAAGTAGGCCGTTTAAAATTGAGATGTAAGTAGTCATACTATGTGGAAAAACATGGGCTTCTTAGGACTGTCCTAAGACTCTGCAGTTCATCCCACCATCCACAGAGAAGTTCGCACCAACTCAGGAAGCACCTGTCTTTCCTAAGAGATATTAGTTCATACAGTAAAGTGTCCGTGTGGAACTGGAAGGAACAGAATTAAAAAGAGACAGACCAAGTAACACAACTCTTGGAATGGACTGCCAAAACAGTAAAGGAGGGTGGAAGGGAGAAGTAAATTAAATTGTGTTCCTGCCCATGGCGGGGGGGTTGGAACAAGGTGATCTTTAAGGTCCCTTCCAACCTAAACCATTCTATGATTCTATGATTTCCCCCTTTTTTGTTGTTCACAACAATTAGCCTGTTTTCACATGTGTTTCCAATTCATTTCCTGCTTTATATCTTAAAGAGATCATCAGAATGTTCCTTTATAGTTGAAATTAAAGCACTCTTCAAACATTTAGGTTTTGGAGTGACCCCTCAAATTAACCAGCTTTCCTTCCAATTTAGGAATGCCACCATTCCTATGCACATACGCATTCCTATGAAACGTTCCTTTGCTGATTCCCCCAAATACACACTCCACTTCTCTGACCACATAATGCTCCTTATTCTTGTTGTTATCACACATATCATGATCTTTCTCACCATTCACATTCTGTATCCCTGAATAGTCCATTTGTGGACTATCAAAACAGCTGTCAGCTGTCTGCATGTGCTCCTCAGTAGGCAGGGAACTTCCCAACATGAATCGGGGACTTCGCAGTAGCCTTTCTGTCCCTTACTCTTCACTCTAGGTCACCCTCCTGCTTCCCATTTCTTCATTCAAGCACAAGTGGGATGCACAAGTGGGAAGCACCTGGATGACTCAAAAGAGGCAGCAGGAGGATCACGACTGACTGGAAAGCTGCCAAAGTCCTAATTTCACGTCAGGAAACTCCCTGGGCTGTTGAGGAGGAGAATATCCACTAGTGACTTCTTGAAGTACAAAGATGCATTTGTTAATGCTATTGCACTCCCTTTATTCTGACTCTTGCCCCTGGGCCAGCAGTTGATGCCCAAGGTTCTTTCTTTTGCTGCTTTCTGAGAAAGATATTTGATACCATTTGCATGCAATAATCACCACTTCAGGTCATCCGTAAGGAAAGGACCCGACAAAAAAAAAAAACCAACCCAAGCCCGAGGAGTCACTTGAGCTAAAGCAGCTTGCAGCAACCAAATGCTGTCATCTTCAGGGCAGACCAGAAAGAACGTAAGACTCTTAATTTTATATTAAATGCTCCCTCATGAAGGGAAAAATCATCCTGGACTTTCAAAGTCTGCAGAAGTTCAAGTATTTGTACAAGCACTGCATGACTGTCATACTAGTTCAGCAGCAGGATAAAACCACAACAGAAGTGCAGGCCTCTGTCATTCAGCTGATGCTAAGTAATAAGACACAGGTCTCACGCGGAGTTTTTCATCTGTAAATATCAAAAGCACTCCAAAAGGCAGCCACCATGATTATGCCATACTGTTTAAACAGGGAAACTGAGGCACGGGTTCTTGCCATGGTGACCTGAAATCTCCCCAGGCCTGCCAGAGCTCACTTGTGCTGAAGCATCCTGGGGACAGTAGCGAAGGTTCAGCCATAGGAGAATATGACAAATAGCCGAGCACTCGGGAAATTTGTCTTTCTATTATAAAATAGGGGATCATTGAAAGACTTACTTAAGTATAATTTGTCATTAAAGTGCCTGAGTGTTTAACGCTTATTAAGACACAAAACTGTGTTTGTTTGTTTGTCTGCCTCCCATTATGATTTCACTGCTTCATCTTGTCTGGCTTTTTCAAAGGGATCAGAGTTCCACTGGAATTAATGGAAGCAGGACTGAGAGGTACGCATGGTTAGGCACTAATCTGTGAATTATCTGCAAATATTTGAACACAGAGAAATTAAACCTGCGATTTTTACCTTACCTGGGAGGAAAGTGAACTGCTTTTATAAAGATCCATGGACGTTCACAGAATATCAACTAACAATGCAGCTTCCATCGTCTTTGGGGTTTTTTTAATTGGCATAACAAGCTTCAAAGTGGTCTAGACTAGGCCATGATCTTACAAAAACCTACTCCTTTTATATACTTAGTACACATTAAGAAACTGAACAGGAGCTTTCCCATTGCTATGCAGTTTAGTCAGATAGTATTTCCACAGTATATCCACTTTAGAATATCAAGCTGCCACTTTGAAATATACCTCTGACCAAATAAAAGCTTGATCCGGATGACAGCCAAATTTCTATAGCATTAAACAAATTTATATATGCAGATTTCTTTTAAACACTAAACTAAAATATTTGCTGCTGTTTACTTGGCCACTCTGATTCATTGTGCTGAGATTTACCATAAGAGTATGTCATGAGATGTTAAACATTTTATGGACACAAGTAGTCAACTGCTACAAATAAAATGCATGTTTTGAACTGCCATCATAAAAAGGTAAAACCAAGATTTAAAAAAATCTTTACGGCATTATACAGTGAGTTGACAACCTATCATCCAGTATTAGACAAAACAATTGAAATTAGTTCTGGCAGATTTGGGGCTAGCAGTTAAAAATAAAAATAGCAAATGTAAAAGCATGAAAACTGTATTGCCATTATGCTTAAAGACAATAATAAATCTTTAAAGATGCCAATGATTGCTTTGGATACTACAAATGACTGCTGCCAATCAACTCTAAAATATGTAATGCATGGTATTATAAGTATCCTAACTCAAGGCAAACTCCACAACACCACAAGTAATATTGTCTGCCATAAACTACTCTCTTCATTAGGCAACAATAAGAATTGACATCTCCGTTCCTTAGCAGTTGTGGAATTGTTGGCAGAAATGTGCTTTTTTTTTTTTTTCGGTATATCTCTACTTTTACAGAAAACTTCTTTGAAACCAATTACTCTGCTCATGGATCTTGAAAGGAAGGTCTTAAATAAACATGGCCTGAGGCAAAACTGGGAGGCAGTATCACTTTCCACAAACAACAGCAATTGCTTTTTCCCTAAAAATACATTTTATATATACACATACTCGTGTGCACACACTATAGACAGGGAGGAACTAAGAGTTTTCTGATGACAACTGTTTTAGATACTGAAACTTGAAGATACTCAAAAGAATTCCCACCTCTAGTTGACTGTGATCTTGATTTTCAAAGGCTACAGTGCACAACATTTATTAGTGCAATGTCCTTGGAGTGTTTAAACACTATTTATATTTGCACATGCTTTAGTTAAATTCCCTTTTACCTTGTGACCCTCAAAGCCACAACTTTATATAAATGAATTCTTGTCACTACTACTTCCTTGTTTCCAAAACTTTAAGGAATTCATTACTTGGACTTTGGTATTCTTTCCTCTTTTCTTTTCACTTAATTCCTATACTGACTCTGCAAAGCTTTGTAATCTGACAATAACAACCAGAAAACACCGGTGGCTGATCCTATCTTTTGCTAGGCCACGTTCAGCTTGCTCGGTCGAGGCTTTTTAATCTTTCCTCAATTAAAATCATGCACATGTTTTTCGTAACACTCTGTTCTCAGTAATTCCCTGTTTGAAGATGGCAGGTAAAATATTAAATTGGGAAGTAACATCTAGCCCCGTTATCTGGTGGTTTGGCAGTGGCTGACCTCGTATGCCACATGAATTAAATTCACCTCGCTGCAGTCCTGACACATTGTGTTGCTTGTGGAGGAGGAGGAGGAGGAGGAGGAATAGGCAAAGACAGGCAGGGCAGTAGAAAAAAAAAAAAAAAAACAACGGAGAAGCGAATGTAAAGCATAACTAGCTAACATCAGACAGGCTGGTGTGAAAAACTATTATAGTAGGCCTGGAAAAGGAGCATTAGGGAGGCTCAAGAACCTAAATAGTCCTGGTGAAAGGAGTTTGCTGCAGCCCCTCAGCCTGCCAGGGATTCGGGGAGGGAAAGGGGACGGAGGGGAAGGCCAGTGCATTCCATTCGCTCGTCCCTTGCAGGATTCGCAATTTGGGGATTGTTTGGTGTGTGCGTGTGTGTGTGAATTTCACCCTATATATAACTTGGAATCTTATTAGATAACAACTCAGTGACACTGCAAATCCAGTATTTCTCAGAATGCTATTTTTGAAGCTGAAACACACAACATATTTTGATCTCCAAAGAAGTACAATAAAGATCCCCCCTTCAAAATAAAATGAGAAGTCAAAAAAAACCAAAACAAAACAACCCGAATGCACATGTAATAATTTCCAGGCGGGCTTCCTGTGATTGTATCCGATTATTTAAATTTCGGACTGTCTCTTTAATTTGAGGAGCGGGGAGAGAGGCGACAGATGGCAGACAGAATTGACTTATGTCCTCTATTCTTCTGCAGAAGAAGGGGGAGTGCAGAAAGTTTGATCGAGGCAGAAGCTACAGTACGCAGGCCCGGCTATAACTATCTAATAGGTCTTTTGACGGATCGGTTCGGAATATTTAGGTTTTTTTCTCCCCCAGACAGGCTTTGTAACAAACCCACGGTCCTGGAGGTTGCCATGGGTGACGAGAGCGCTGACATCCAGTCCCAACTACAAATAAGCACATGACAAATGGGCCCGGAGCCCTCCGACAGCCCTGAACCTTGGTGACCCCCTAAAATACCCAGACTCCCCATACCCACGCCCCAAAAAAAAAAAAAAAAAAGCATTACAGAGTATATTTTTTAAAACCGAAAGCTTGCACTTAATTGGAAACACTGACATGTAACCAAAATGCTTAGGACAGCATGTACAAGTAAAAATAAATCACGCAGCATTGTTATTTAATGCGCTGTGACATCATTTCCTGAAATTAAACAGAGATGACACAGATTCAGACAGTCCCTGCTAAGGTTCAGTTCAAACAATTCACAGATGTTTTCCTCCAGCCAGCAGAAAACAATGCGGGGCTTAAAGCACTCCTCTGCCTCTCCCCCTCTTCCCTCTCTCCCTCTCCCCAGCCTTTTCGCTGGTACGAGGAGGTATGGCAGTTTTATAATACATGCTCCCGCAAAAATATTCTTTTTTTAATTTAATTACTCAGGCTGTTGTACTAAATAGATGGATCATTGTGTCACAAAAGCATCAATTTTTCAGAAGAAATAACAGATGTCTATGTAACAATGATTAGATTAACCACTCCCAGACAAAGCTAGCTTTTGAGGCCCACACACCCCATGACCCCGGGTTCCCTCTTCTGTAGGGGGTGGATGTAGAAATGTCAGATCTAATCTCAGATTCCATTTTTAAAACAAACAAAGCCCCACCTCCACCCCATTTCAGCTTTTTTCCTTTAAGATTGTGGAGTTTAAAAGGTATACGAACATATACGAACATTTGGTCTGTTACTAAATCTTTGGGACTGATATCGTGGCCCAGGACTAGGAGTAGTCAGAGGACGAAACCTTTCAGCCTGAGCATTTTGAGAAAGATCTCCAGTTTTATTCTGTCAAGGCTGGTGACGCTGTAGCGCAGGCAGGCAGGGCAGGAGGGGATGCCAGTGACATTAGGCAGGGCTACACTACCACCAGCAACAACAACAAATGCTAACAGCAGCCGCCATCTCTTCTGACAAGTGACCAGCTCAACTTTGGGGTACAAAGACACACAGCTCCACCACCTTGAGGACCACAGGACCACAGGTCATGGGAGTTGAATGTTCAGATATTGCTTTTTTCTTTAGCACTCGGGTGAAATCATTTAACCTCTCCTCTTCAGTTTACCCAGCTGAAAAATGGGCACAAGATTATTTTGCAGGACGTGTTTCCAGCTGGGCAGTGTTTGTACAGTCTGCGAGGTGTGTCCTACACCAGGAGGCAACTTATAACCTGGCTGCAAACTCAGCACATAGTCAACCCTGCCTAAAAAGCAGACCTGGAATAAAACTGTACCTTAGGCTGCTCCGACTCTGTGACTGCGTGGTGCGCTGAAGCGGAAATGGCAGCCACGCAAACCCACATGCAGGTCATTTTACAGGAGAGCCAGAGGACATCATCCATCTCCTCAGCGTACCCTCAACGGAGTGTACAGCATGTTACAATGCGGTCCAACACAAGCACTAAGATTCACCAGGATGCCTTCACATTCTTGTATTTTCTTGAGTGTTTCAGCCTTCTTGACACCGTTTTAACTGGACAGACCTCTGCTGTATTTTCAGTTTTGGTTTTGTTTTTTAAAGCACAGCAAAAACAGCAACATGAAGAACACTTCTCCTAGACCAGTACTCTGAGGAAATCTGTTCCTCTACTGTTTGATAAGATAAAAAAAAGTAAGATATTCAGTGCGGAGTGCAATAGCCAGCTATGTTCCTAACCCTCCCTTAGGTATTATTCCTAAAATCAGGATATGGGAGGAGGTTGAAGGTTATGAATGGTTTCAACTGTTTTGAAAGCTTGCTTAAAGATTGGCTTTGGTTGAAGACATTCATGTCTACAGTCAAATCTAATGAATAGATAAAATAGCTGCCCTGCATAAAAGGCTTGGTGAGCCATTCATTAAAATATGATAGAGATACGTTATATTCTCAGATACACCCACATAAATACAGAAAAAAAAAAAAATCTGTTTCAGTAAGACTATTCGTATTGTCCAATCTGGCCATCTGAATACTGCAAGTTAAGAAATTAATTCAGGTAAGTACAAAAGCTGTGGCTGGTTCCAGATGAACTTATTATAGCCTAAAAATGAAACAGATGAAACCAAAATCTACTCTACAAGAGACGGTGTAAAGAGCAAGATTTTAAGCCAGAAGATTGTGGAAATCAGGCTAAAATGACACCGTTCAAACAAATGTTATGAGACAGAACTTAAGCTAGCAAAAAAGCAAAAAAAAAAAAAAAGGAGTTCAACTCCACTGACTTCAGGGGAGTCATCCCAAATACCATCAGCTGGGAATCTGGCACTGTCATAAAAAGGGTTTAGTTTGCATGCTACCATTGGTATATCTGGTACTTTTAGTTAAGATATACATCTTCTCACAGACTGCAACAAAAGAAACAACCAAACCAGAATTTTAACAAAGGGCATCACTCCAGGTAAGTGTCAAAGACTAAACATGCCTCTGTTCTACCAGCTCTGTAAAAGAAGGGGAAAAAACGTTGAATGTAGCAGAAGTGTAGTCTTTGAGACGCTATGCTGCAGAAAACGACGAACTACCAGAGGTACAAGTCCACAGAACGGTATAATTACTTCCTTTATAACTTTGCTCTCTTCTGATTATGTACGTACATTTTAAAGGTCCTCCATCCTTCAAAAGGGCATGGGAGGAGGGGGGGCTGTCTCTGTGTAGTTGCTGGTAAGAAATCCTAATCTCAACGTTGGTGTAAGCTAGAGGTGTCTATACATTTGAGCACTTCCTGTTTTCACTTCGTGATCAAATGCGTTCTTTGCAGGGCAAATAGGGGAGCACTTGAGGGAGGAAAGCAGAGATGTCTGAGAGGCTAATTGAGTGTACTAAGGACTCCTTGGCATAGAGGAAAAGGAGTCTTCCAAAGCTATGAATAAACTCTCCGCTTGGGTCAGATTTCTTGCTGTTTTTTTTCTTTAACCACCTTTGAACTCAAATAAAAACAGCCTTAATGTCAGGTTTACCTTTCTGATGTCGTAATCTTTATGTACTATTGAAAAGCTTATACTACCAGACTAGGATTTCCTCTACTTTCTTAAACACTGGATATTATCCAGAAAAAGCATACACATTTCCAACCAATTCATCCTCAGCTCTTTCATCTTCCGGTACTGTTGTAATTCCAAATATAAGACAGAGCTCAGTAAGTGAAGGAGAACACGACAGAAGCTCCTACTCCTTGCATTTGATTTCCAACAATAAAAACATGCATGTGTATCCTATTTCAAATATAATTAAAGTCACTGCAAAATGGAAGCTGTGATAGGGGTTAGAAACTGTTTTGAAAGACAGAGCCTGTCAGATACATTCATTCTACATGAGAGTTCAAGTGCCTGTCTCTTCAAGAAAACCACTTAGGCAATTCAGTTTTTAAAATCGGCGACCTTAGGAGTTTGCAAACTGATTGAATAAAGGAAAAAAAAAAAAAGCATTTGATTTAAAATCATAAGTAAAGACAATTAGTCCGAACTGAGTTACTCTCTTTGAATTTGACAGTGTAAAGGAATTTCAAGTTTAATTCATGCCGTAAGAGATGGACTGACACTGCCTTTCCTTCCAGGGAAACCAGAGGTTAATGATTTTTGTCATATTGAGACTAACAGCTAACAATTGCTACAGTTGGCCTTTAGTATTTTATTTGTCCTTTTGAGGTATTCAGAATAGGTGACAATGGCTTGCAGTTGAGAACATATGTAGAGAGACCCCTGTGGCTTATGGAAAAGTTGCTCCATGCTGGTTGGGTGTTTGAAAAAAAAATACAACCAGAGCTCTTTTATGTTCTTCTCCTTAATGAATGCATGAATGTCAAAATGTACCAATGGCCCATTCAGGGGGCAAAGCCTAAGCAGCTCCTTCTTTAAGAACACATCCTGAGATGTAAAATACATTTGCTTAACAAATTAAAATAATGAGATAATTCAATTAGTTTCTTCAAAAAAAAAAAAAAGAGAGAAAGAAAAAAGGGTACATCAGGGGATTATTGTAATACAAGAACAGGTCATACAGCACAAAGGAGGAACAAACCAATTTGAAATAAGGTTAGAGTAGTGACGAAGGAATGTACATTGAATCATGGACCGCCATTGTAAAGATATTTACTTGAAACGATAAAATTGTACATCACAGATTCCCCCGTTCTGGCTCAGCCAGCGTTGCAGTTTGAATGGACAAGCTAATTTGAGGAAAAGTGAGAGATCTTTAAAAGAAAGGAGTTCTCTTCCTTCCCTGCATGTGTTTATGGCAAGAATCTTTCTGAATTTACATTGCACTGGTCAGGGGTCTCCATTATCAGTTTGCAGGTCTGAGAATTACAGCACAGTAAATCTTTCAACACCTGCAAACTCATTAAAGCTTGGACGGTAAAAGGTTTGGGGCTTTTTTGTGTTCACTTAATTTGATTTTTGCGAGGCCATCCTCACCAATGACAGCAAATTTCCTCGATTCATGCAGGATGGAGAGTGTCGGGAGAGGATGGAAACAAGGAAAAGGGATTTCAAAAAGCCGGGAGGACTTTCCTCAAGAGAAGCGAGAGGCAGTTGATTGTTTAATAAGCATGTGCCGAACCCTTTCAAGGAGCGCGTGAGAAAGGCAGGCAGGGAAGGGAAAAAAACCCCAAGATATCACAAATATCATAAGAGGAAATGGAGTTAACACGGAGACACGTACAAAACCAACCGGTTTATTTGTGGCCCTGCTTTTTGCTGTCTGCCTGTACTACTCCTCTAAAGATACCCTACAGCTAAATGAAAAACCCTCCACTCACACTCACTCGACTTCCAAATTAAAAACATTTTACAGGTTAGTAAATCTCCAGCTGAGGTGATGTAGCAAAGAACAGCTGTGAAGTAATTTTGATAATGATGAGAATAATAAGCACATGGCAAGGTTCAGGGCTTTGCTGTTGCAGCTTCAGTGCTCCTGAATAGATAAAAGTGATTAAATACTCCTGATTATCCCTGACCAATATGTAATGGATTTACAGCCCTTTCAATTAGTCAGTATTTGCTTAGGACTCATTATTTTGTCTTTGGTTAAGTAATCAGCCCAGAGACTCATGTTCTGTCTAATTCCTCTGAGCCAAGTGGGTACAGGGCACCTGACCTTTGAAATGGCCATAGCTGGGAGGCAGGAATAACCACTACTCCAGCAGAGACACTGGCTATTCCAGCTAATCCTGACCCCACAGGCCAGATCAATGCACCTTAGTTTGCTACTAATGTCCTTACATCAAAATGATGGTTTAGAAATGTGGATCTATCGCTCCCCCCTTTAGCTGTGCTGCCAGCGGAGCAGTTCGATAGTCCCTATCATAAATAAATCGGGTACCTTGTCCTGAAATCATTACACTGTAACCAACATCAGCTACCGTGGAAATTTATAAAACTTTGGTAGAAGAGGAGGTAGTTAATAACAGTTAGCATTTTAAGCCTTATCAAGTGAGAAACAATTTTACAGTGAGAGGAAGAGGAAAATCAATTGATAATTTTACCAGTTTCCATTATTTCCCACACGAAGCTAACTACAAAGAGTGTTACTAGGTTTTCTGTGGAACCATGTTTTGATGCCTAAGTGAAGCTATAATAGTCAACAGAACACCAACACAGAAACCCAATTGCAAGCAGGAGGATAAAGATAGCCCATGGAAAGCACTGCTTTTTCACGTTTTTAATCTCTCTCCCCCAAATGAGAATATGGCTAGCTTTTAACCTAATGGACTTGACAAGAAACTAAAAAGCTGCTTTTTCTCACAGTTGTGCAAGTGGAGAATTAGGGAACCTGTAAGCTTTCTATGCGTTCCACAAAAAGTAATGTACGAGTTTGCAAGGTGCTGCTTTGACTTCTCTAACGTCCCACAGCGTAAGTCAGCGCACACAGACTGGGGCTCTCTCTTCTACCGCTTACATATAAAGTTTGTGTAAACAGAGGCCAGCAATAAAGAATCCAGAAAGCAGAGCTTTATATATGTTAAACCAAGAACCCCCCTTTTTTGTCCTTAGGAACATCTTGAACAGTTCAAAGCAAAAAATGATTACTTTATATGTGGGTGTTGTTCTATGCTAAGGCTTTGTACTCTCTCTCTCTAGGCATGTATGTGTGTGTGTATATATATATATGTATATATATAGGTTTCTTTTAGATTTGTCATGATTCCAAGAGCCAAGGAAAAAAAAATAAAAATCTAGAAGACAAAAAAAAAAGCAACATTAATTGAGCCCTAATCATGGTCCAAAAATTATGGGGACAATTGATTTCTAATAACGATGAATAAACCTCATTAGGCACATGAATAGAAATCTATTTTGGTTTTGGGCACCACTTACTGTGAGATGCTGGAAAAGCCACGCTCTCATGATATTTGTTGCTACTTTGGGGAAAATGCCTCTTTTCTTCTGACGCTTTTTGTCCTTGTCTGGGTCATCGTCATCCCCTGTACCAGGTGAGGCTACACTGTTGTCTAAACCATCTCCTACAACAAAGAGAAAAACAGGAAGGAGGAGACATTTAATGAACAAAGTACAGAAACCAAAAAGTATCATAAATTACCAAGACAATACCGCAGTTTTATTTTGATTTGCTAGATCGGGCACGTACAGTTTCTCATTATATATGAGCGCTGATACAAATATGTAAAAATTAGAAACCATGTCTCTCCAAATACTAATTTTGCGTCTCACACATGCATATATCATTAATTCAATTATAATTGTGTGCTTGACATAGTGCAATAGCTCTTTGTCAATTATGGGATTCAATGTGGGAAAACCTGCCACAAGAAAACCCATTCACTGTAAATGCATCCCTACAACTGTTCTGAATACGTACTCTAAGTAATCAAGTTAAATGTTCTGTAGTCTATATATTCGAGGCCCTCTGCAGAGGTGGCAGTAACCGTGTCACTGTTCAGTGCACATAACACACTGTCAGATGAGCCCCTCCCCGTAACCACCACCTCCCAACCCACATACATACGCACGCACAAACACGTACACCTAGGATGACCCCGCATACGGCATTTGCATGACATGAAAACTTCTACATCTCTGCATCAGTGATTATTATCATTAAAAAAAAAAGATGCACATCAAGGTAGAGCTCTCACTTAATCAGAACTTTCCATCAACATCTTTCTCTTCTGTGCTTTTCCCTGGCATTAATTGTGCATTAGCAAAAATCATTTACTTTTAACAGTCATAGTTATTTTTTCTTGCCCTCCAGCAAAAATGCCTTGAAAGCCTGCCTGGAGGGCATCTAAATTATGTATCTGAAAAACTCTTCTGGCAAGGCATTGCAGGACCCCTACTTTCTTAAAATTCATACGAGCACGTCTTCCTGTTTTTGGGAAGGCATCAATCAAGAGCAGCAATATATGCCATATTCCTACATTAATATTTGAACTAATAACTTTAAAAAAAGGAAAGAAACAAGATCCGACTTGTGGCATAATCAAATGCAAAATAAATGAAGAATACTGGGACAGCACTGAGACTTTATAGATTGCTGTGTTTTCCTTACACATCATTAGCCCGGAGCCACACGAAAGAGGAAAACAGAGAAGTGGAGAGTTTATGCTCCCTGCTGGTGTTTAAGAAGCCGAGGTCCTGGAAGGACATCTGGGAATTGTGCTGAGACGGTGGTTTTTGTAATTTAAGAATAGACATTCATTAGCAGTAAATGCCATAAATCCCATGCTAAGTAAAAACCTTGTCCAAGAAAGCCTAAAACAATAAACTCTGTGCTCAATGTAGCCTGAGCTAGACGCTCCATAGCTTCCTGAGGAATGCTATAGATTCACGAGCTAATTCCTATAGGCTTGTCTAGCTCTGTAGTGCTGCTAAACGAAATACGTTGCTGCTACATACAGTCCATTTGCTTCAAAACTTGCATTTCAGCTCCATCTTCCCTCCCGTGCCAGATCACCCGTCTACCACTGCCTCCCCTCTGCAAAACCAGCCCTTTTGGACCAGAGAGACAGAAAAAAGCCACAGCAAAGAGCTGGCAGATTAATTTTATTGACATTTCCATTTTCACTGCAATGTGATACCCTCCATCACATGGAAGAGATGACCCTCACTATTTACAGACTGACAGGCCACTTCATTACAACCACCCTGCCCCAAGGCAGAGCAGCTCCTTTCCATCTGCCCAAACACCAGAGCAAGACCCCGAAGTCACTGCTCTCTTTCTCATGCTTCTTTCCTCTTTTTTTCTTTTTTTTTTTGTTTGTTTCTGTTAACGCTAGAGAAAGGATAGTCAAATCACAGCAAACTAATCAAAGAGCTTATGGAAGCCCTATACGCTATAAGCAATTGTTCACTTTTGCAAAATGTTGGTTATTTAGAAAGCACTCTTTTCCATTGCCCCCTCCCCCCCACATATTCTACCCTACCCCTCTCTCTCTCTCACACACACACGCACACGTACGCGCACACACACACACACACACACTTTCCACTATGCCAAGGAACTGCTGCAAGGCAAATTCTCACAAACACTAATGGCTTCTGACTGCTCCTTGGCAACCCCAGCATTTTAACCTGGGTGGATATGCTCTCCAAAATACAGACACTGGAGCTATCTCATCAGCTGTTCATGTGACACAGATGGAGAGTGGCTATTAGGAGCCAGGCAATGGGCCTTGGGGATCTGAGGTGCTGTACTGTAGCCTCAGGCAATTCTGAAAAGCAGTACCCGGAGATGGGGGAAAAAAAAAACCCTACTGAAAGTGCAAGTTTGAAGTCAGTCAGTCTGTTTGTCTATCTGTCGTGCGGATAAAGATATCTTTGTCTCTTTATGTAAAAGCTATGTGTGTATGCACAGGATGCGTGGAGCTATAAAACTTCCGCTCTGCACCATCCTTTCGCACCGCAGAAGCACCAGTTCACTCTCTGTATGGACAAATCCCTGTTTGTCTGCGTATACATACTCTCCTGTTTGTGAGCATCCTCAACAGCAGTCACCTACACGCTAAATCAGTGTTTAGACCTTTCGGAGAGGTTGTTAATATCCTGGTTTTAAAAAGCTAAAAGCAGCCCAGGAGAGGAAAGTTCAGCTGAAGCTCCCATTGCCTTCCCACCTTAAGCAGTGGTCAAAACAGTAAGAATCAGTGCTTCTCTAATCTCTTCCTTAACATCATGAAAGGAAATTCAAATATCATACCTCCAAATGACTTCAGAGGATGAATACAGCAAGATTTGTTGCTCCTAGTGAACTACAGGCCCAATCCTGTTAAGCTCTATTGTCATATCTTTAATAGGACTACAACTGCTCACATTAGTGGATAGTGTCCAGTGGCAAGAAATCATAGAAGTAGCCCATAACTGACTTCGCCAAGATGGAATGATTTACTTCTTGGATATGGAGGGCCTGATCCTAATTTTCTGTATCCAAATAAACATGAGTTACTTTAAATGAAGAAGAAGAAATCATCAAAAGTGAAATAAAATGGACAGGAAAGTCACTCTGTGGCAGACCAGATTAACTATATTTTTAACTGCTGTTATGAAGGAGTCCAAATTTAAATCATTTAAACCATCATTACAAGCGATTCTGTTTATGTGAACTGTTCATATCCTGTTTTGGATGGTCATGGTAAGAAGAGTTGAGTCAAGTCCTAACTTGTATGGAAATTGTGATTATATAAGCACAGTTATCCCAGTTTTCTAGTGGGGAAATTAAGTCTAGATTTTGGCCCACTGACTCTCACACAGCGCAAAAAAATGAAGGGTGACTTTCTCCTGCTTTGCACACTGTTCACTCATTTATTCTCCTGCGAAAAGTACAAGTGATTGCAAAACCCTATCACTGTTCTAGGAAAGTGGAGAACTCTTAAGTGGCACTCTCTTTGAGGAGGTGTCAATGACTACGCAGGATCCAAGCCAGTAGAGAATTAGGCATATTACCCAGGTTATTTAAGATTATATCAATGCTATGTAATAGTCTCAATAACCCTAATAAAAGATGGAGAGAGTTAACAAGAAACTTTGCAAAGTGACCCACATGGGGTTCCTTGGAGACCTTCTCTTCTAGGGGAAGGGTTTGCGGAGGAGGCTGAAGATGCGAGTCTTCCTTACACAGCGGGAAGTTAGGCTTCCACACTAGCTCTGTGTGCAGGCACTTTTAGCACGTGCTGAGGGTTTCTTCCCCCAAAATACATTATTTCGCATTGAAAGCGAAGGAGGCTACCTCTTATTGAAAAAATACTGAATAAGTAGTTAGAGCAGGATTTCCATTGCACCATAATTTCAAATTAAACTTGCTACAAGCTGATTTCCTTGGACAGCCTAGCTTGCAGGCCCCAATGTTCATACAGCTAAGGACTTCTTGGGAAACAGAATCCAGTCCTACGGAAGGCCTCTCCAGCCTTCTAAATCAACAAATTCCTCTTTGACAGTCCTCCACACTCTCAGTATTATCTCAACCCTAGTCCTTGTTGGCCTTCCTTACAGAATAAAGACCCAGCACGAGCTGAAGCAAGTGCTGTTTAGAAGCTGCTCATCTACTCTTTTCAGCATTTGTGAACGGGATGAATAACAGATTCCCAATCTACACAAAATGATCACTGAAAAGGATAACTCAGTCAGGCCAAAGCACAGAAGCCTGATAACAGCCCAGATTTGAGCTCTAGAAATAGTTACTATTACCATCACAACAAGCAGAGCAGTAAAAGAAATGATTTCTGGAAAAATGCATTTCGGGACTCAGTGTTTGAGTTTCTTCACCATCAGAGGTCCCTTACAGCTCTATGGTTTGTCATGCTAAAGGAAAAGAGAGAAGAGCAGGGGTACCTAAGGCAGGGGGAAGACAAGACACTTCACCGTCTTTCTAAAAATATTGCAAGCAATATGAAAACCAAGTTAAAGCATTCTGAAAAGGAAAGCTGCAGTGCACTACGCCGATCTTAAGTAAACTTTTCTACAATCTTTCAGTCCAGTATTTTGATGGGGTAAAATATGTAGATATAAACGCAAAACAAAGAGGAAAATCTGCATGCAGCTTATATTCACAATTTGCAATTATTTGTTTGTACTTATAATGTGTCCATCTGGACACATAAGTATTGTAAGCCGTTATTAATAAGGATGTTCAACTTAGTAATATGATCCACATCCCCACCAGAGAAAAATCTGAAAAATCTGGTTAATTACCACTGCCAAAAAGCTGGAAAGAGAAGTGTTTGAATATGTTTTGAAGATAAGACAGACTGTGCTGTAGGGAGGACTAATAGAGAGGGAAGGTCAGCTCCAGAATCGAAGACCCTTCAGGAGAACTCCTTATCTCCATTCCACCCTGTTAAAATTGTTAGGCTTTTAGCCTCACAGCTTCAGCAGATCACAGCTCTTTGAATGAAGTGCTGGCTGTGGTCTTGTGTTGTTTTTTTTTCTCCTTCTCTTAATGATCACTGTCCATGGAAGCTGACTCTAGTCTCCTCCCCCCACAGAAGCAATACTTACCTACTGTATCTTACTGTCTAGGGAAACTGAGTTTGGACAGATTATGGGTGGCAAACCTGGGACTTTGAAAACCACAGACAGCTCAAGTGGGCACCCCAGCTCGGAGCCGTGCCATCGTCAGCAGCGCTGTAGCTGTACGTGTGCTGGTTTTGCTTAATTACATGACATCAGGAAGAAAGGAGCCATCAGAAGCTGTTTAGGCCCGACACAGGCATCCCAGGTCAGCCACCACTTGCCTCAGCCTGGAGTGTGGTTTCCTCAAGTAATGTGCTGTTTTCAGCCCTCTGCGTTCCCTCCCCTTTGGTGTCTCTGAGACACCAGACCCACGGTGCTATGTCATATGTTTCAGTGAGCATCTTGTAGAGAAAGAAAGGTTGGACACTGGTGCACGAGAAGGAACAGGAAGACTTCTGACATAGAGCATGACCATCTCTCTCTCTACGGAAGACGTTATCTTATCCTTTGCCCTTCTAGCAGCGGGAAGGAGAAGAAGAGCTGGACTTCTCTCCGCTGTTCTTTTGGCAAGATCTTTTGCTTTCCAGAATATCACCCAGCAATTCCATGGGCTGATACTGTAAAGATGACGTACAAATTTCACTATTTAATAACTATTGTAAATTCAAATAGGAAGAAAAGGAAGAGAACTTAAGCCCCTATCAGACCTCACTTACAAAGCTATTCTACTCGATCTAACCACATTACCGACATAGTTTGTCAGTCAGGAGCAAGTCCCTATTGCCATCTGGCAATATGTGCTAAAGGCTTAAATAGTTGCAGGGTATCTGGTATCTAAAGTGTATTTACAACAAGAGACAGAATAAAAACTGTTCCTTTTCTACTTCTGGATAGGCACCTTTCTATAATCACTGATTTGTCTTATATTCAAAAGGCATTTACAAATATATTATTATTTACTGGAAGGTAGGAATGACATCCCAGCTATGTTATTGCTATAGCTGTGCATGCTATAAAATCAGCGATTCAAATCTTTCAAAATTATTTGCAGAACTTTAATGTTTCGCATTTTCCCTTTTATTATTTTCCTGTCCAAGAATAAGAGAAAAGACTGGCTTTTTTGCGCTCTTAATCGTCGGTGTTTAAAGCTCGTGTTTATTTTAGAAGCGAACCGAGAATTCTTAGAGATTATATTCAAAAGCCAACAACATATTTTTCTAGCTATTTAAAGAGAAAACTAAGAAACAGCAGTTTAAGCCCCTTTATACAGCCAGGAGGTTCGCTATTCGTTCATTATAATCCAACATTTTTTCACATCAGGTGAAAAAAAGTGTTCCAATGCAGACAAGGGGAACAGTAAAGCAACCTGCTAATTACTGATCTCTCTTACGTTCCTGCTGTGCTAAACTGTCCGGACATGTTGAAGTGAAATTTTTCTGCGATTTTCAAGTGACTAGTTCATGGCCCACTGCCGTGGAGTGCAGGAGAAGGGATGAAATGCTTTAGTTTACATGCAACATTTACTAACTGTGTGGGTTTTCCGACATTAAAGAGGGGACAGTGACCCATGCCACCTTTTTCACACTCAAAAGAGCACTGAAAAAACAGTCTTCATAGGCTTACCTCAGGCTTCCCTGGCCCTTAACACCCTCCCCCCAGGGTAGGAGCAGAAAGAGAAAAAAGAAGGGATTTTATGCTCCTTTCTCTTCAACTTTTCAGGCGGTATAAGCAGCATTTAGCAAATTCAGCCTCCAAATGGCTCCAAATGCTCTGAGCTGCAGGGGCTCATCCTTTGTTAGCCTCCCTCTATTTACACAGGATTTACGCAGGCTCTCCACTGAAGAGACCACATGTTTCTGACAGAAAGCACTTCCATTCACACTGCATCAGGCAACAGGATTGTAACCACTGCAGCTTCACGCTGACCTGAGATTAGGGATTTCAGCAACATTGAGATGGTAACAATCTGCTAACTAACGAAAATTATCCATGGAGAACTCTGCTGCTTACTCCGGTTAAAACTACCGTGGCCAGATAGATTAGGTTACTTAAAAGGACAATTAAGAACTAGCTACTGTCAAGAATATGCGTGTCCATCTACAAATAACATACACACACAGAAAAATATCAGCAGGGGGAAAAAAAAAAAAAGGAAAAAAAATCAGACTGCAGCTTGGATTAAAACAATTTCACCCACTGGCTGAAGACATAAAGTGTAAAAACAGACAGATGGACACATATGTAAATGTGGCTGCATTTGTTTCTCTGGAGCTGGCAAGTTAGTAATAACAGTATAGTTTAATAATTTATTTTCCATGGTATTTTCACACTAGTTAACCGGGCAGCGGCAACATCCATGCGGAACTTCAGGAGCAGAATAAGTCCTTCTATCTAATTGCTACTGTGGCAAACAAACCGAACCAAGTGACCTCTCTTGGCTCTACCTACAAAGACTCAGTCCTGGAACCCAGTATCAGTCCAGGGATTTTTAAAATTTAGTTTGTTTTTTGGGGTTTTTTTTGTTGTTGTTTTTTTTTTTTTCCTAAACTCACTTTGGCCAGTCAAGATTTCTGCACTGAGATTTTTTCCAAATTTAGTATTTGTGTCAGGGTTTTTCAAAATGGATTACGCACACACAAGCACAACAAACATTGCTGGTTGGAGCTTGTGTTTTTTTGCTCAATAGTCTTTCATGGGGCACAAAAAAATTAGATGGGAACACAGGGACAGAAAGGACCACACAGATCCAGTTTTTGATGAGTTTTATTTTGTCACCTTAATTTGGTGAATTACTTTGCTTCTGCAGCAAAGAACGAAACAATTTACTTCCGTAATAGTAACTCATACATGCATCCGATAAGCACGTAAAAAGTAGACGGTATATTCTAAAGTTCTCCATAGTATATCATAATAAAGCTCTTCTGGGCACTCAATGATTCATTTTTAGTGATCTCTCAAATGCCCTTACCCACAGTTAACACTCAGATTTTATTAAGGAAGAAAGCAGGGACAAATGTCCACTTAAGTCCCAGCTCTCAAATTCAACTCTTGCTTGCGCTGCAGTACCTAAAGCTAAAGCTTCTTTAATGTTCTATTCACCTCCCCTGTGTGGCATTTCTGCTAACACAGAGTTCACAATCTTTCAGCCCCAAACACAGAAGGCTGCTATCTTCAAGTCATCCAAGGAATGTGCCAGATACTATCATCTCCCCTGCAATACAAAGAGCCAGAAAGAGGCAGAGACCAAAAGGAGACCGTACTGATCAGGTTACTAAAGTCCAGAAAGTCTTTCCCAGAATGCTAAATGTTAATCTTTGAACCAGCAAATGTTATAATTAAGATCCTTGGAGTTGGAGGAAATGCTAGCTCGAGAAGTCAAAGGTACAGCCATTTGAAGTTGTACCTTTTTTTTTTTTTGCACGTTTATCCTAATCTCGCACCCCTCATGCTGGCATAACTGCCGTCAAGCACTTTGTTCTGTTCAAGCAAAATTATCGTTAATGTCAGTGGCAGTTTTGCCTGAGTAAGGAGTGTAAGACCAGATCCTTGTCTTGTTCACACAGAATTGCAAGCACTGCACAATTCCAGAGGAGATATACTCATTAAAACTTGTGGTTTAGGCTGATTTATGATGCTCTTCTGTTTAAAAAGTGAAACTCACTTTGTACCTCACCGGGAAAGTGTTCGATGCACTTGTTTCTACATGGTTTTAACTTCAGCTCCCCCCTCCTCACCTCAGCACAAGTTGGGAAGTTTATGCCCAGGTTTTGGCACCTAGGCTGAAGGAAAGCGTTATTAAATTAGGTTTAAGTATTTTGTCTGCTTCAGTAATTACTTTGCAGTTTGAATGTAAATAGCTGTTATTCTGTTTAACTTTTTCATCCTACTAAATGCTGTCAGACAAAATGTCCTTGTGCTGCAGTCTAAATGGAGTTCTTTTTAAATCGCTTTTATATATATTTTTAGAGAAATATTTTTAGCATTCTCATAGTAATTCTGTCAAGAATACCAGCTGCAGACTTTGGCTACAGCTGAGACAACAATAACAAGTCATTAAAGAAATCAGGAGACAAAAAAACTTTTTTTTTTTTTTGCATCTTCTTTGAGAGACCATTTTCTTTTTTCAGTTCTCTATCCCCGTTAGAGTAAGGGGGATAGTGTTTTTAGTTTCCTCAATCAACTGTACCAAAGGTAGTATACATTAAAAAGCTGCATTTTACTTTAAGTACCATTTCTCATTTGCTCTCCTGTTATTTTTGTCATTGGAATAGTAGCAAATGTAGGCAAAATAGCCAAGTTCAATTAAAATTCTACCTGCAGTTGAAGTTAAGTAATTAAGTTCAATAGTATCTCATCAATATTTAACCTTAACATTTTGCAGCTGTTTATATATAGCAGAATGTGGAGAACTTAAAGTAAATGATGGCTAACGTCCTGTACTGTTCTTCATTAAATCACGAACGTAGTTTCTTTAAGAATAAAAATGTCTTTTTTTAAAGAGGAAAATAGCCATCAGAGCATCTCAATTTTCCTTATAGCTATTATAAACTGTGAGACATTTTAATGTTTTGCGGTTCGCCTTAGACAACATGCTGTTGGACACAACTGCTTGCTCAGGAGACATCCCTTAAGCTGGTACCCACTAATACAGCAAGAGTCCACGCACTGTGCGCATTAGAAACCTCTCTTTTCAGGGTTATTTAGCTACTAAAAAGCTCCAGGTGAGATACTGCATATAAGCACACATTCATAGGACTGTTCATCATCTCCAAAAAAAAGTTAGGGCTAGAAATGTAACAGACGTTTATTCCTGAGATACACTAAGTTAAAAGGTCCAGTTATTAAAAAGGACATTTGTTAGGCCACAAGTCCAAAACACACATTAGTCTATTGTAAGATGTATTTTAAAAAATGGAGGATGGCTGAATGCTTAAAAAAAAATAATGTTTTAACAGAAACGTGTCAAAATGAACCATAAAAGCTTTTCCGAGTGATAAAATGTACACAGATGTGTATGTTACATAAAACACAAATAAGAGTATCATTTGTTACGCATTCACAAACACCTGAGCAGCATCACAAAAGATGCTTGCGGTGAATGCATAGTCCAGCAAAAAAAAAAAAATAAAAAAAAAGCCACAAAACAACTCCAAACTTGGCAAGTCTTACATACCATAAGAGCTCCAACACCTATGCACAGTAGGGTGGATTAACCCGCTGGGTGCTGCGGACATATATACGCACCTCCTCCTAAAGTGTTCATTTGGCTGGCAGTCTGGAAAATGCCAGAATGCGAAGGGTTACGTGGGAACACTGACAGTCTGCTCTTCTAGGTTTAAGTTAAAGCCTGTACTTCAGATATAGTGTGACAGGTTTTTGGAAACACAACTAATACTGTTTATGAGTGATATGCTATTTGGTGCTGACAACAAAGGGCTCGATCCTGTGCTCGCTCCCACTCGTGAATCACCTTCCAGCCGACAGCCGGGTGCTTTGCGTCTGCCCGTGTGTACTTTGCGGCTAATATTTTTCAGCAGTTTTTTCCTCCAAGAAGCCTTGTAAAGGTAAAATGGAAACCATCTATACCTGATCTGCTATACATATCAGATGCTGAAAAGTGGAAAGGCCTGAAACGTTTTGTCTTTCAAGTTCAGTAGGCAGATTATAAGAGCAAACATTTAAGAGCTGAAGCCCCTAGTTAGTCCCTGCTAGTTTCCTAGGGCCTGGCTTCAGCCATGAGGGAAGATACAGTAAAGAATAACCAAATGCCTCAAACTGGAAGAAGCAGCAAACGTACAGACTTGTGAATTCTGGTCAGAAAATTTCAACTGGTTGACAAAAAAACCCCCCCGCAAAACAAAACAAAAACCGAAAAGAGATCTTTATGATATCAGAAAGGCTTACAAGCAACCTATTTTCTCCCATCTTAGAGTTTTACTGAATTTTTTCCAGTAACCAGATAAAATCGTAAAACAAACAAAAAAGAAGAGAAGGCCATGGCCCTCTCCTCTCTCCACACCCAAAATGTCTCATAGGATGCTTTGGACCTGCTTTAAGTGATCAAAAGTACTGATAGGGCAATACATAATTTCATAGAAACATGGTGAAAAGTGTTTGACAAGAGTTTCCATAAATTTGATTTGGAAAATATGGAAGCATATAAATAGCAAAACCACAGGGCACTGAGTTGTTGTAACACTATTTGCCTAAAAGTTCACAGGATAAAACTAAAAAGCACAGGCCCCCACTCTGACACCTGATGCTTTGCTTTTCTGTTCATAAGCCTGTAATTTCATTTCAAGTCTTTCATTGTAGCAGAAAGTGTTGCAAAAGACAAATACGCTGTGCCTACAAAGTCTTCCCAGACTGGTTTGTGCCCCTGAGCTCTTCCTAGGGAAGGACCTCACAAGTTGGGCTCCAGAGAACTTCCATCACCCCACTCCCCCCTTCAGAGGAGACAGGGCTGGCTATATGTAGGAGCCCCAAACAAAAAAACCTAGCAGGTTACGAGACTTCTCTTCGTGCAGATGGGTAAAAGTGAGTTTCCCCCTGGACAGGCTGTTCACCTAGCCAGTTAGAGAGCTGACATGTACGCCATAAGATCAAATATAAGCCCCACCAATCAAGTAGCAGTCTGGGCTAAACGTGCTGATGCAGCAAATTTCCAGATCTTGATCACACTAGGCAGGGGAGTCATTCCTCTCAGTGATAAAGTCACTGAATGCACTCTGGAGGAGATAAAAAATTAAGAACTGGCTGACTTTGCACCATTTGAGTGAGGTATTC